>NC_068456.1:27437693-27737693 GCF_023373465.1 Oncorhynchus keta
CATACACTCGTTCTCACACACACACATGCTCACTCACACATGCTCGCTCAAACACTCTCTTACACACTCACTCACGCTTGCTTACTCTCACAAACGCTCACACACTATCACTCACACACACGCTCACATACACTCACACACGCTCTCACACTCACATGCTCACTCACTCACTCACTCACTCTCACACACGCTCACTCACACATTCACTCGCTCTCACACACACTCACTCTCACACACACACACACGCTCACTCTCACACACGCTCACTCATTCACTGTCACACACACACACTCACTCACACACACACATGCTCACTCACTCTCACACACACACACACTCCCTCAGACACACTCACTCACTCACACGCTCACTCATTCACTCACTCTCACACACACTCACTCTCACACACGCTCACTCTCACACACGCTCACTCTCACACACGCTCACCCACTCTTACACACGCTCACTCTCACACACACTCACTCACTCTCACACACACTCACTCACACACTCACACACACTCACTCACACACTTACACACACTCACTCACACTCACTCACTCACTCACTCTCACACGTGCACACTCACTCACTAACTCTTACACGTGCACAGGCTCACTCACACTCACTCACGCTCACTCACACTCACACACACACACACACACACTCTCACACATGCACATTCACCCTCACACTCACTCACACTCACAGAATCACTCATGCTCACAGGATCACTCAAGCTCACACGCTCGCTCACTCACTCACGCTCACATGCTAACTCACACTCACTCACATGCTCACATGCTAACTCACACTCACTCAATCTCTCACACTCACTCGCACACACACGAACGCTCTCTCACACGCACACACTCTTTCTCTCTCACGCTCACACACGCTTACTCTCTCACGCTCACTCGCTCACGCACGTGCACACTCACTCACTCTCACACACAGACGCACACTCACTCACTCAGGCTCACACGCTCACTCACTCTCACACGCTCGCTCGCACTCCCACACAGACTCTCGCACTCTCGCTCGCTCACTCTCACAAGCTCACTGACTCACTCACTCTCACACTAGCTCTCTCACCCACTCACACTCTCTCATGCTCCCTAACTCATGCTCACACATGCGCCCTCTCTCACACACTCACTCGCTCTCTCACACACTCTCGCTCACTCACTCACTCACTCACTCACTCACTCACTCACTCTCACATGCTAGCTCACTCACATGCTAGCTCACTCTCACATGCTCACTCACTCTCACACGCTCACGCTCTCTCACGCTTTCTCACTCACGCTAACACACGCTCCCGCTCTCACATGCTCACTCGCTCTCTCACATACTCTCAATCGCTCGCTCACTCAATCTCACATGCTAGCTCACTCTCACACGCTCACTCACTCTCACACACTCACTCACACACACACACTCACTCTCACATGTGCACAGTCACTCACTCTCATACACTCACTCACTCTCACACGCGCACAGGCTCACTCACACTCACACACTCGCTCACTCACACACTCACTCTCACACATGCACATTCACGCTCACACTCACTCACGCTCACAGGATCACTCACGCTCACAGGATCACTCAAGCTCACACGCTCGCTCACTCACTCACACTCACTCAATCTCTCACACTCACTTGCACACACACGAACGCTCTCTCACACATACGCACGCATTCTCTCTCACTCACTCACTCACGCTCACTCGCTCACACAAGTGCACACTCACTCACTCTCACACAGGCACACTCACTCACTCTCTCACATGCCCACGCACTCTCACTCACACTCACTCGCACACAGACTCTCTCACACTCTCTCTCTCTCTCACACACTCTCACTGACTGTCACACGCTCACTCACTCACACTCTGTCTCACCCACTCACGCTCTCTCATGCTCGCTCAATAACACATGCGCCCTCTCTCACACACTCACTCACTCGCTCGCTCACTCACTCTCACATGCAAGCTCACTCTCACATGCTCACTCACGCTTGCTCACTCACGCATACACACGCTCCCGCTCTCACACGCTCACTCACACACTCTCACTCGCTCGCTCACTCACTCTCACATGCTAGCTCACTCTCACACGCTCACACACTCACTCACTCTCACACACTAACGCTCTCTCACTCAAGCTCTCTCACACGTTCCCGATTACACACACGCATGCTCGCCCGCTCTCTCACACACGCTCGTTCTCTCAATCTCACACACTCACTCTCATGCTCACACACTCTGTCACACTTACTCGCTCACACAAGCTCACTCTCACACGCTCGCGCTCACTCACACTCACTCGCACGCTCGCTCTCTCACTCACTCGCACGCACACCCTCGCTCTCTCACACAACCTCGCTCTCTCCCTCTCACACACTCACTCTCTCACTCTCACTTGCTCTCTCACACTCATTCGCTCACACGCACACACTCACTCACAAGTGCACAGTCACTCACTCTCACACGTGCACACTCACTCTCACACGTGTACACTCATTCTCACACTCACACGCGTAAACTCACTCATTCGCACACGTGCACACGTACACACTCACTCACACACGCGCACACTCACTCTCACAAGCGCACACTCACTCTCACAAGTGCACACTCACTCTCACAAGCGTACACTCACTCTCACACGCGCACACTCACTCTCACACGCTCTCGTTCACACGCATGCTCTCTCTCTCACACGCATGCTCTCTCACTCGCACGCTCGCTCGCTCTCACACGCATGCTCGCTCTCACTCGCACGCTCACTCGCTCTCACTCGCACATGCTCCCTCGCTCTCACACGCGCACACTCACTCACACGCGCACACTCACACACGCACACTGTGGTGGTAATAGAACAGAGTGTGGTGTCCCTGCGGCTGCAGAGTGGAGGTCTATTTCAGGACAGAAATGTTTCCTCACGTTAACCTCCTCTGACTAGACATTAGGCCTGAAGAAGTCCACAGAGGTAGAAACCAGCCTACAGGGGAGGAACAGGGGACAGATGAACACTAAAAATACCCCAGTAACACCTTCCTTCAGTCAGCACAGCAGATCCCAGTCCCGTGTGTGTGTGTTAGCCTTCTGCCGACCTTGGCTGTCTCCTCCAGGCACAGCAAGGTTGCTCTCTCACAGAGAGAAAACAATCACAACAACAGACTCCATGGTTTACTACTGGTTTAATGGTTTACTACTACTTTACTACTGGTTTAGTACTGATTTACTACTGGTTTAATGGTTTACTACTGCTTTACTACTGGTTTAGTACTGATTTACTACTGGTTTAATGGTTTACTACTGCTTTAGTACTGGTTCAATGGTTTACTACTGCTTTACTACTGGTTTAATGGTTTACTACTGCTTTACTACTGGTTTAATGGTTTACTACTGCTTTGCTACTGGTTTAATGGTTTACTAATGCTTTGCTACTGGTTTAATGGTTTACTAATGCTTTACTACTGGTTTAATGGTTTACTACTGCTTTACTACTGGTTTAATGGTTTACTACTGCTTTGCTACTGGTTTAATGGTTTACTACTGCTTTACTACTGGTTTAATGGTTTACTACTGCTTTACTACTGGTTTAGTACTGATTTACTACTGGTTTACTACTGGTTTATTACTGATTTACGACTGGTTTAATGGTTTACTACTGGTTTAGTACTGATTTATTACTGGTTTAGTATAGATTTACTACTGGTTTGGTATTGATTTACTACTGGTTTAATGGTTTACTACTGGTTTATTGGTTTACTACTGGTTTAGTATTGATTTACTACTTGTTTAATGATTTACTACTTGTTTAATGATTTACTACTGGTTTGGTATTGATTTACTACTGGTTTAATGGTTTACTACTGGTTTATTGGTTTACTACTGGTTTAGTATTGATTTACTACTTGTTTAATGATTTACTACTTGTTTAATGGTTTACTACTGGTTTATTGGTTTACTACTGGTTTAGTATTGATTTACTACTGGATTCATGGGGTTGCTTTGCTGCAGGAGGGACTGGTGCACTTCACAAAATAGATAGCAGCATGAGGTTTGAAAATTATGTGGATATATTGAAGCAACATTTCAAGACTTCAGTCTGGAAGTTAAAGCTTGGTTGTGAATCGGTCTTCCAAATGGACAATGACCCCAAGCATACTTCCAAAGTTGTGGCAAAATGGCTTAAGGACAACAAAGTCAAGGTATTGGAGTGGCCATCACAGTAGTAAATCAATACTAAACCAGTAGTAAACCATTAAACCACTCCCTTTAAGAGTGTGCTCCTAATCTCAGCTCGTTAATTGTATAAAAGACACCTGGGAGCCAGAAATGTAGTAGAGAGAATGATTTATTTCAGCTTTTATTCCTTTCATCACATTCCCAGTGGGCCAGAAGTTTACATACACTCAATTAGTATTTGGTAGAATTGCCTTTAAATTGTTTAACTTGGGTCAAATGTTTTGCGCAGCCTTCCACAAGCTTCCCACAATAAGTTGGGTGAATTTTGACCCATTCCTCCTGCCAGAGCTGGTGTAACTGAGTTGGGTATGTAGGCTCCTTGCTCACACACGCTTTTTCAGTTCTGCCCCCTATTTTTCTAAAGGATTGAGGTCAGGGCTTTGTGATGGCCACTCCAATACCTTCACTTTGTTGTCCTTAAGCCATTTTGCCACAACTTTGGAAGTGTGATTCGGGTTCATTGTCCATTTGGAAGACCGATTCACAACCAAGCTTTAACTTCCAGACTGAAGTCTTGAGATGTTGCTTCAATATATCGACATAATTTTCAAACCTCATGCTGCATCTATTATGTGAAGTGCACCAGTCCCTCCTGCAGCAAAGCATCCCCACAACATAAGGGATGGTGTTCTTCGGCTTGCAAGCTTCCCTCTTTTTCCTCCAAACATAACGATGGCCATTATGGCCATTAACAGTTCTATTTGTTTCATCAGACCAGAGGACATTTCTCCAAAAAGTACGATCTTTGTCCCCATGTACAGTTGCAAACCGTAATCTGGCTTTTTAATGGCGGTTTTGGAGCAGTGGCTTCTTCCTTGCTGAGCGGCCTTTCAGGTTATGTCGATATAGGACTTGTTTTACTGTGGATGTAGATACTTTTGTACCTGTTTCCTCCAGCATCTTCAAATGGTCCTTTGCTGTTGTTCTGGGATTGATTTGCACCTTTTGCACCAAATACTGGCATACAAATGTTTGTACAGATGAACGTGGTACCTTCAGGCGTTTGGAAATTGCTCCCGAGGATGAACCAAACTTGTGGAGGTCTACAATTCTTGGCTGATTTCTTTTGATTTTCCCGTGATGTCAAGCAAAGACACGGTGAGTTTGAAAGTAGGCCTTGAAATAAATCCACAGGTACACCTCCAATTGATTCAAATGATGTCAATTTGCCTATCAGAAGCTTCTATGCCATGACATCATTTTCTGGAATTTTCCAAGCTGTTTCAAGGCACAGTCAACTTAGTGTATATAAACTACTGACCCACAGGAATTGTGGTACAGTGAATTATAAGTGAAATAATCTTTCTGTAAACAATTGTTGAAAAATTACTTGTGTCATGCAGAAAGTAGATGTCCTAACCGACTTGCCAAAACTATAGTTCGTTGACAAGAAATTAGTGGAGTGGTTGAAAAACTAGTTTTAATGACTCCAACCGAAGTGTATGTAAACTTCCAACTTCAACTGTATTACCTCAATTTCCTCGACTAACCAGTGCCACCGCACAGTCCCAGTACCCCCTGTACATAGCCTCCACATTGACTCTGTCCCAGTACACCCTGTACATAGCCTCCACATTGACTCTGTCCCAGTACACCCTGTACATAGCCTCCATATTGACTCTGTCCCAGTACACCCTGTACATAGCCTCCACATTGACTCTGTCCCAGTACACCCTGTACATAGCCTCCATATTGACTCTGTCCCAGTACACCCTGTACATAGCCTCCACATTGACTCTGACCCAGTACCCCCTGTACATAGCCTCCACATTGACTCTGACCGAGTACCCCCTGTACATAGCCTCCACATTGACTCTGTACCAGTACACCCTATATATAGCCTCCACATTGACTCTGTCCCAGTACCCCCTGTATATAGCCTCCACATTGACTCTGTCCCAGTACCCCCTGTATATAGCCTCCACATTGACTCTGTACCAGTACACCCTGTATATAGCCTCCACATTGACTCTGTACTGGTACACCCTGTATATAGCCTCCACATTGACTCCATATCACTGTAAGGTTGGTTAAGGGCTTGTAAGTAAGCATATCACTGTAAGGTCTACACCTGTACAACTTCTTCGATATATGGGGCGCTCTTTTAAATTTTGGATGAAAAACGTTCCCGTTTTAAACAAGATATTTTGTCATGAAAAGATGCTCGACTATGCATATAATTGACAGCTTTGGAAAGAAAACAGTCTGACGTTTCCAAAACTGCAAAGATATTGTCTGTGAGTGCCACAGAACTGATGTTACAGAAAAAACCCAGATAAAAATACAATCAGGAAGTGCCGCATTTTTGAAAGCCTCATGGCAATGTTATATGGCTGTGGAGGAGCTAGGAGTCAGCACTTTTTCCACGTTTTCCCCAAGGTGTCTGCAGCATTGTGAGTATTTGTAGGCATATCATTGGAAGATTGACCCTAAGAGACTACATTTACCAGGTGGTGCTCCGTTAATGGAATCTCCAGCTGGTACTTTTCCATTTGCTACTGAGAGATGCACCGAAGGATTTATCATCGAATAGATATGTGAAAACACCTTGAGGATGATTCTTAAACAACGTTTCCCATGTGTCTGGTATTATGGAGTTAATTTGGAAAAAAGTTTGGCGTTGTAGTGAATTCATTTTCGTTTTTTTTTTCTTAGCCAAAAGTGATGAACAAAACGGAGCCATTTCTCCTACACAAATAATATTTATGGAAAAAATGAACATTTGCTATCTAACTGGGAGTCTCCTGAGTGAAAGCATCTGAAGTTCTTCAAAGGTAAATTATTTTATTTGAATGCTTTTCTTGTTTTTGTGAAAATGTTGCCTGCTGAATGCTGGGCTTAATGCTATGCGAGGCTATCAATACTCTTACACAAATGCTTGTGTAGCTTTGGTTGAAAAGCATATTTTGAAAATCTGAGATGACAGTGTTGTTAACAAAAGGCTAAGCTTGTGTTTCAATATATTGATTTCATTTCATTTGCGATTTTCATGAATAGAAAAAGTTGCGTTATGCTAATGCATTATAGTTTAAGTATTTTTCTGTCGATTTCTCAGCCAAGCAGGATAAACAAACGTGACGTTTTTCGCCTACAAAAATGTTATTTTTGGAAAAAAGGAACATTTGCTATCTAACTGGGAGTCTCCTGAGTGAAAGCATCTGAAGTTCTTCAAAGGTAAATTATTTAATTTGGTTGCTTTTCTTATTTTTGTGAAAATGTTGCCTGCTGCCAGCACAGCCTAGCATAGCATTATGCCATGATAAACTTACACAAATGCTTGTCTAGCGTTGGCTGTAACGCATATTTTGAAAATCTGAGACGACAGTGTTGTTAACAAAAGGCTACGCTTGTGTTTCAATATATTTATTTCATTTCATTTGCAATTTTCATGAATAGGAAACGTTGCGTTATGGTAATGTGCTTGAGGCTATGATTACGCTCCCGGATACGGGATTGCTCGTCGCTAGAGGTCAAGGGCTTGTAAGTAAGCATATCACTGTAAGGTCTACACCTGTTTATTTGGCACATGTGACAAATAAAATGTGATTTGACCTACAGGGATGGACCAGAACACCATGTCTTCCCATAGCTGGTTAATGGAACTAATGGCACCACCTACAGAGATGGACCAGAACACCATGTCTTCTCATAGCTGGTTAATGGAACTAATGGCACCACCTACAGAGATGGACCAGAACACCATGTCTTCTCATAGCTGGTTAATGGAACTAATGGCACCACCTACAGAGATGGACCAGAACACCATGTCTTCCCATAGCTGGTTAATGGAACTAATGGCACCACCTACAGAGATGGACCAGAACACCATGTCTTCTCATAGCTGGTTAATGGAACTAATGGCACCACCTACAGAGATGGACCAGAACACCATGTCTTCCCATAGCTGGTTAATGGAACTAATGGCACCACCTACAGAGATGGACCAGAACACCATGTCTTCTCATAGCTGGTTAATGGAACTAATGGCACCACCTACAGAGATGGACCAGAACACCATGTCTTCTCATAGCTGGTTAATGGAACTAATGGCACCACCTACAGAGATGGACCAGAACACCATGTCTTCTCATAGCTGGTTAATGGAACTAATGGCACCACCTACAGAGATGGACCAGAACACCATGTCTTCTCATAGCTGGTTAATGGAACTAATGGCACCACCTACAGAGATGGACCAGAACACCATGTCTTCTCATAGCTGGTTAATGGAACTAATGGCACCACCTACAGAGATGGACCAGAACAGGTTAGTACTTCAATGATTGATTTAGGCTAAGGCACCACAACTAAAATAAAAGTGATTCATCACCTGACAGGGCATTGGACAATTAAAAGCTTTTCTGGGAGCCTAAAAATAACATGTCCTTTTTTATTTATCCTAAATCCCCTCTGCAGAGACGTCCCTCACAGTCACACAACAACACACATGCACATCGCGCACACACACACACACACACACACACACACACACACACACACACACACACACACACACACACACACACACACACACACACACACACACACACACACACACACACACACGTTACAAAACCAAACCACATCCCCCATCACATCCCTTTGAACATGAAACCAATTATGTGATAAAAGCCTCCATGCTTATATAAATGCAAATAAAACGACAGGACTTTCCTTATCTATCTGCCCATTCACTGATTAAACTAACATTGTTCTCAACTTCCATTAACTCCAAGCTGCTCTGTCTGGGTTGTGTTGTTGATGTGGTTATTCCACCCAACTTAGATGAATGCACTAACTGCAAGTTGCTCTGGATAAGAGCGTCTGCTAAATGACCAAAATATACAAAAATGTACAAATATGTAAAAGTAATGAGACCATGCAGGTGTTACATTCAGACTACGTCTCTGGAGGAATATACAATAGCTGGGAATAATTTATCATGTTATTTTTTCTGCTAAAGAGCCTGCAGTATGTCTGGGCTTTGTGACAGGGAAGAAAATGAACACGGCATGACCATTTCCTCCATGGGTATAATGTTGAAGATGGCTGGAGACAAGATGTTACATAAGAGATGGATGGAGACTAGATGTTACATAAGAGATGGCTGGAGACAAGATGTTATATAGGAGGTGGATGGAGACTATATGTTATATAGGAGATGGATGGAGACTCTAGATGTTATATAGGAGGTGGGTGGAGACTAGATGTTATATAGGAGATGGATGGAGACTATATGTTATATAGGAGATGGATGGAGACTCTAGATGTTATATAGGAGGTGGGTGGAGACTAGATGTTACATAGGAGGTGGATGGAGACTAGATGTTATATAGGAGCTGGATGGAGTCTCTGGATGTTATGTAGGAGGTGGATGGAGACTAGATGTTATATAGGAGGTGGATGGAGACTAGATGTTATATAGGAGGTGGATGGAGACTCTAGATGTTATATAGGAGGTGAATGGAGACTAGATGTTATATAGGGGGTGGATGGAGACTAGATGTTATATAGGAGGTGGATGGAGACTAGATGTTATATAGGAGGTGGATGGAGACTAGATGTTACATAGGGGGTGGATGGAGACTAGATGTTGTATAGGAGGTGGATGGAGACTCTAGATGTTATATAGGAGGTGGATGGAGACTCTAGATGTTATGTAGGAGGTGGATGGAGACTAGATGTTATATAGGAGGTGGATGGAGACTAGATGTTATATAGGAGGTGGATGGAGACTCTAGATGTTGTATAGGAGATGGATGGAGACTCTAGATGTTATGTAGGAGGTGGATGGAGACTAGATGTTATATAGGAGGTGGATGGAGACTAGATGTTATATAGGAGGTGGATGGAGACTCTAGATGTTATATAGGAGGTGGATGGAGACTAGATGTTATATAGGAGGTGGATGGAGACTCTAGATGTTATATAGGAGGTGAATGGAGACTAGATGTTATATAGGGGGTGGATGGAGACTAGATGTTATATAGGAGGTGGATGGAGACTAGATGTTACATAGGGGGTGGATGGAGACTAGATGTTGTATAGGAGGTGGATGGAGACTCTAGATGTTATATTTCTGTACAGCACTTTGAGATATCAGCTGATGTACGAAGGGCTATATAAATAAATTTGATTTGATTTGATTTGATATAGGAGGTGGATGGAGACTAGATGTTATATAGGAGGTGGGTGGAGACTAGATGTTATATAGGAGGTGGATGGAGACTCTAGATGTTATATAGGAGGTGGATGGAGACTCTAGATGTTACATAGGAGGTGGATGGAGACTAGATGTTATATAGGAGGTGGATGGAGACTCTAGATGTTATATAGGAGGTGGATGGAGACTCTAGATGTTATATAGAAGCTGGATGGAGACTCTAGATGTTATATAGGAGCTGGATGGAGACTCTAGATGTTATATAGGAGGTGGATGGAGACTCTGGATGTTATATAGGAGGTGGATGGAGACTAGATGTTATATAGGAGGTGGATGGAGACTAGATGTTATATAGGAGGTGGATGGAGACTCTAGATGTTATGTAGGAGGTGGATGGAGACTCTAGATGTTATATAGGAGGTGGGTGGAGACTAGATGTTACATAGGAGGTGGATGGAGACTAGATGTTATATAGGAGCTGGATGGAGTCTCTGGATGTTATATAGGAGGTGGATGTAGACTAGATGTTATATAGGAGGTGGATGGAGACTAGAGGTTATATAGGAGGTGGATGGAGACTAGATGTTATATAGGAGGTGGATGGAGACTCTAGATGTTATATAGGAGGTGGATGGAGTCTCTGGATGTTATATAGGAGGTGGATGGAGACTAGATGTTATATAGGAGGTGGATGGAGAATAGATGTTACATAGGAGGTGGATGGAGACTCTAGATGTTATATAGGAGGTGGGTGGAGACTAGATGTTATATAGGAGGTGGATGGAGACTCTAGATGTTATATAGGAGGTGGATGGAGACTCGATATTAAAAAGGACATGGATGGAGACTCGATATTAAAAAGGACATGGATGGAGACTAGATGTTATATACAGTGGGGCAAAAAAAGTATTTAGTCAGCCACCAATTGTGCAAGTTCTCCCACTTAAAAAGATGAGAGAGGCCTGTAATTTTCATCATAGGTACACTTCAACTATGACAGACAAAATGAGAAAGAAAATGTCAGTTCAAACAGGTGCCATTAATACAGGTAACGAGTGGAGGACAGAGGAGCCTCTTAAAGAAGAAGTTGCAGGTCTGTGAGAGACAGAAATCTTGCTTGTTTGTAGGTGACCAAATACTTATTTTCCACCATAATTTGCAAATAAATTCATAAAAAATCCTACAATGTGATTTTCTGATTTTGTTTTCTCATTTTGACTGTCATAGTTGAAGTGTACCTATGATGAAAATTACAGGCCTCTCTCATCTTTTTAAGTGGGAGAACTTGCACAAAAAAATACTTTTTTGCCCCACTGTAGGAGGTGGATAGTGGACAGGGGGGGCAGGAAAAGCTTCATGGCTTTTCAGGTTTCAATCACAATCCAACAGAGAGCAGATTCCCGTATACAGGTGTTGGACTGAACCTGTCCCCAAGTCTGTCCACAACAGATCCCATTCAGTTACACAGAAATACAATGTCTACAATAAATTCAATGAATTGATGTAATTATATGTAACTTCACACTAGCTACAATACAAACTAATGTTAAAACAGGATTTCAATTAGTCATTAATTTGTCCATGATAATTCAATCATGGTTTTCTATGCCTTATCAGCAATTACCAGGTAGAGCTGAGTAGGCTGATCTGAATATCCCTGCTGTACAGTCATAAGAGACAGTCACTGCTTCCCAAATGGCACCCTAGTCCCTATGGGTCTTGGTCAAATGTAGTGCAATAGAAAGGGAATAGGGTGTCATTTGGGATGCGCACAACCGATATCAGGCTCCACAGTTCAGAAAATTAGCAAAGCTCAATTTCCAAGAACACGACGTTGACAACTAACATTTGTCTTGATATCTGTCTGCGGAGCATTAAGCCAGTTTAAATAAGAGGTATTGTTAAACATTAAAACGCCTCCAAAAAACAAAACAATGTGAATTAACTGTCATTTGTGTGGACAGGGGGACTTGAGACCACAAAATACTAAACCTGCTCTGCAAATTAAATCAAACCTTTTAATTTCTCTGTGTTCAGCGCGGCTGCGGCTCTAAACCATAAATTGAGTGTACAAAACATTAGGAACACCTTCCTAATATTAAGTTGCACCTCCTTTTTCCCTCAGAACAGCCTCAATTCGTCGGGGCAAGGACTCCACAAAGCTGTCGAAGGCGTTCCACAGAGATGCTGGCCAATGTTGACTTCCCACAGTTGTGTCAGCTTGGATGGATGTCCTTTGGGTGGTGGACCATTGTTGATAAACACGGGAAACTGTTGAGTGTGAAAAACCCAGCAGTGTTGCAGTTCTTGACACACTCAAACCGGTACTCCTGGCGCCTACTACCATACCCCGTTGAAAGGCACTTAAATCTTGTGTCTTGCCCATTCACCCTCTGAATGGCACACATCCACAATCCATGTCTCAAGGCTTAAAAATCATTATTTAACCCGTCTCCTCCCCTTCATCTACACTGATTGAAGTGGATTTAACAAGAGACATTAATAAGGGATCATAGCTTTCATCTGGACTCACCTGGTCAGTCTGTCATGGAAATGTATACTAATCAGTTGGATAAAACTTAGCAGACCGTTTGTAGATCCAATACCCTTCAGGTCTGCCCAGTCCGCTTCCAAACATATTTCTCACCTTATCCCATTAATAAGTAATTAAGAACTGTTTCTCTCTTCACTGCTGTCATTGATCGCCCACGCGCACACACACACACATCTATCTGATAACCCAGAAACAGTATGTGTGTGTATCGGTGTGTGTGTGCCATGTATGTGTGTGTGCTGTGTGTGTGTGTGTGTGTGTGACAATTGCCAGGAATAAGGAGATCATTCTAGAAGGGCCTTCCTGCAGAGTCTATTGAATACATACCTCATTCATTCACTCCCTCGTTCAACAGGAGCAGAGAAGAGAAGGATGAGATTAAGCATTTAAAACAGACCAGGACGTGGGAGGGAGGGAGGGAGGGAGGGAGGGTGCTCCCAATGAAAATATTACCAAAATAGCACCAGCTTTGCAACAAATGTTGTATTGCCGAATAATAGAAAAGAGAGATAAATGACTCTCTCTCTCCACAGATGCACAATGAATGTATCCAGTGAAATGACAGTAAACCTCTTTGACTGACTGTCAGACCTCCATAATCCAACCTATTATTCTCACTGGTCTCTGTCGTTAGGACCAGGAGTTTTTACCTTTGACTGACTGGCAGACCTCCATAATCCAACCTATTATTCTCACTGGTCTCTGTCGTTAGGACCAGGAGTTTTTACCTTTGACTGACTGGCAGACCTCCATAATCCAACCTATTATTCTCACTGGTCTCTGTCGTTAGGACCAGGAGTTTTTACCTTTGACTGATATACTGGCAGACCTCCATAATCCAACCTATTATTCTCACTGGTCTCTGTCGTTAGGACCAGGAGTTTTTACCTTTGACTGACTGGCAGACCTCCATAATCCAACCTATTATTCTCACTGGTCTCTGTCGTTAGGACCAGGAGTTTTTACCTTTGACTGACTGGCAGACCTCCATAATCCAACCTATTATTCTCACTGGTCTCTGTCGTTAGGACCAGGAGTTTTTACCTTTGACTGACTGGCAGACCTCCATAATCCAACCTATTATTCTCACTGGTCTCTGTCGTTAGGACCAGGAGTTTTTACCTTTGACTGACTGGCAGACCTCCATAATCCAACCTATTATTCTCACTGGTCTCTGTCGTTAGGACCAGGAGTTTTTACCTTTGACTGACTGGCAGACCTCCATAATCCAACCTATTATTCTCACTGGTCTCTGTCGTTAGGACCAGGAGTTTTTACCTTTGACTGACTGGCAGACCTCCATAATCCAACCTATTATTCTCACTGGTCTCTGTCGTTAGGACCAGGAGTTTTTACCTTGACTGATATACTGGCAGACCTCCATAATCCAACCTATTATTCTCACTGGTCTCTGTCGTTAGGACCAGGAGTTTTTACCTTTGACTGACTGGCAGACCTCCATAATCCAACCTATTATTCTCACTGGTCTCTGTCGTTAGGACCAGGAGTTTTTACCTTTGACTGATATACTGGCAGACCTCCATAATCCAACCTATTATTCTCACTGGTCTCTGTCGTTAGGACCAGGAGTTTTTACCTTTGACTGACTGGCAGACCTCCATAATCCAACCTATTATTCTCACTGGTCTCTGTCGTTAGGACCAGGAGTTTTTACCTTTGACTGATATACTGGCAGACCTCCAGAATCCAACCTATTATTCTTACTGGTCTCTGTCGTTAGGACCAGGAGTTTTACCTTTGACTGACTGGCAGACCTCCATAATCCAACCTATTATTCTCACTGGTCTCTGTCGTTAGGACCAGGAGTTTTTACCTTTGACTGATATACTGGCAGACCTCCATAATCCAACCTATTATTCTCACTGGTCTCTGTCGTTAGGACCAGGAGTTTTTACCTTTGACTGACTGGCAGACCTCCATAATCCAACCTATTATTCTCACTGGTCTCTGTCGTTAGGACCAGGAGTTTTTACCTTTGACTGATATACTGGCAGACCTCCAGAATCCAACCTATTATTCTCACTGGTCTCTGTCGTTAGGACCAGGAGTTTTTACCTTTGACTGACTGGCAGACCTCCATAATCCAACCTATTATTCTCACTGGTCTCTGTCGTTAGGACCAGGAGTTTTTACCTTTGACTGATATACTGGCAGACCTCCATAATCCAACCTATTATTCTCACTGGTCTCTGTCGTTAGGACCAGGAGTTTTTACCTTTGACTGACTGGCAGACCTCCATAATCCAACCTATTATTCTCACTGGTCTCTGTCGTTAGGACCAGGAGTTTTTACCTTTGACTGATATACTGGCAGACCTCCATAATCCAACCTATTATTCTCACTGGTCTCTGTCGTTAGGACCAGGAGTTTTTACCTTTGACTGATATACTGGCAGACCTCCATAATCCAACCTATTATTCTCACTGGTCTCTGTCGTTAGGACCAGGAGTTTTTACCTTTGACTGATATACTGGCAGACCTCCATAATCCAACCTATTATTCTCACTGGTCTCTGTCGTTAGGACCAGGAGTTTTTACCTTTGACTGATATACTGGCAGACCTCCATAATCCAACCTATTATTCTCACTGGTCTCTGTCGTTAGGACCAGGAGTTTTTACCTTTGACTGACTGGCAGACCTCCATAATCCAACCTATTATTCTCACTGGTCTCTGTCGTTAGGACCAGGAGTTTTTACCTTTGACTGATATACTGGCAGACCTCCAGAATCCAACCTATTATTCTCACTGGTCTCTGTCGTTAGGACCAGGAGTTTTTACCTTTGACTGACTGGCAGACCTCCATAATCCAACCTATTATTCTCACTGGTCTCTGTCGTTAGGACCAGGAGTTTTTACCTTTGACTGATATACTGGCAGACCTCCATAATCCAACCTATTATTCTCACTGGTCTCTGTCGTTAGGACCAGGAGTTTTTACCTTTGACTGACTGGCAGACCTCCATAATCCAACCTATTATTCTCACTGGTCTCTGTCGTTAGGACCAGGAGTTTTACCTTTGACTGATATACTGGCAGACCTCCATAATCCAACCTATTATTCTCACTGGTCTCTGTCGTTAGGACCAGGAGTTTTTACCTTTGACTGATATACTGGCAGACCTCCATAATCCAACCTATTATTCTCACTGGTCTCTGTCGTTAGGACCAGGAGTTTTTACCTTTGACTGATATACTGGCAGACCTCCATAATCCAACCTATTATTCTCACTGGTCTCTGTCGTTAGGACCAGGAGTTTTTACCTTTGACTGATATACTGGCAGACCTCCATAATCCAACCTATTATTCTCACTGGTCTCTGTCGTTAGGACCAGGAGTTTTTACCTTTGACTGATATACTGGCAGACCTCCATAATCCAACCTATTATTCTCACTGGTCTCTGTCGTTAGGACCAGGAGTTTTTACCTTTGACTGATATACTGGCAGACCTCCATAATCCAACCTATTATTCTCACTGGTCTCTGTCGTTAGGACCAGGAGTTTTTACCTTTGACTGACTGGCAGACCTCCATAATCCAACCTATTATTCTCACTGGTCTCTGTCGTTAGGACCAGGAGTTTTTACCTTTGACTGATATACTGGCAGACCTCCAGAATCCAACCTATTATTCTTACTGGTCTCTGTCGTTAGGACCAGGAGTTTTTACCTTTGACTGACTGGCAGACCTCCATAATCCAACCTATTATTCTCACTGGTCTCTGTCGTTAGGACCAGGAGTTTTTACCTTTGACTGATATACTGGCAGACCTCCAGAATCCAACCTATTATTCTTACTGGTCTCTGTCGTTAGGACCAGGAGTTTTTACCTTTGACTGACTGGCAGACCTCCATAATCCAACCTATTATTCTCACTGGTCTCTGTCGTTAGGACCAGGAGTTTTTACCTTTGACTGATATACTGGCAGACCTCCATAATCCAACCTATTATTCTCACTGGTCTCTGTCGTTAGGACCAGGAGTTTTTACCTTTGACTGATATACTGGCAGACCTCCATAATCCAACCTATTATTCTCACTGGTCTCTGTCGTTAGGACCAGGAGTTTTACCTTTGACTGATATACTGGCAGACCTCCATAATCCAACCTATTATTCTCACTGGTCTCTGTCGTTAGGACCAGGAGTTTTTACCTTTGACTGATATACTGGCAGACCTCCATAATCCAACCTATTATTCTCACTGGTCTCTGTCGTTAGGACCAGGAGTTTTTACCTTTGACTGATATACTGGCAGACCTCCATAATCCAACCTATTATTCTCACTGGTCTCTGTCGTTAGGACCAGGAGTTTTTACCTTTGACTGATATACTGGCAGACCTCCATAATCCAACCTATTATTCTCACTGGTCTCTGTCGTTAGGACCAGGAGTTTTTACCTTTGACTGACTGGCAGACCTCCATAATCCAACCTATTATTCTCACTGGTCTCTGTCGTTAGGACCAGGAGTTTTTACCTTTGACTGATATACTGGCAGACCTCCAGAATCCAACCTATTATTCTCACTGGTCTCTGTCGTTAGGACCAGGAGTTTTTACCTTTGACTGACTGGCAGACCTCCATAATCCAACCTATTATTCTCACTGGTCTCTGTCGTTAGGACCAGGAGTTTTTACCTTTGACTGATATACTGGCAGACCTCCAGAATCCAACCTATTATTCTTACTGGTCTCTGTCGTTAGGACCAGGAGTTTTTACCTTTGACTGACTGGCAGACCTCCATAATCCAACCTATTATTCTCACTGGTCTCTGTCGTTAGGACCAGGAGTTTTTACCTTTGACTGATATACTGGCAGACCTCCATAATCCAACCTATTATTCTCACTGGTCTCTGTCGTTAGGACCAGGAGTTTTTACCTTTGACTGACTGGCAGACCTCCATAATCCAACCTATTATTCTCACTGGTCTCTGTCGTTAGGACCAGGAGTTTTTACCTTTGACTGACTGTCAGACCTCCATAATCCAACCTATTATTCTCACTGGTCTCTGTCGTTAGGACCAGGAGTTTTTACCTTTGACTGACTGGCAGACCTCCATAATCCAACCTATTATTCTCACTGGTCTCTGTCGTTAGGACCAGGAGTTTTTACCTTTGACTGATATACTGGCAGACCTCCATAATCCAACCTATTATTCTTACTGGTCTCTGTCGTTAGGACCAGGAGTTTTTACCTTTGACTGACTGTCAGACCTCCATAATCCAACCTATTATTCTCACTGGTCTCTGTCGTTAGGACCAGGAGTTTTTACCTTGACTGATATACTGGCAGACCTGAATCCAACCTATTATTCTTACTGGTCTCTGTCGTTAGGACCAGGAGTTTTTACCTTTGACTGACTGGCAGACCTCCAGAATCCAACCTATTATTCTCACTGGTCTCTGTCGTTAGGACCAGGAGTTTTTACCTTTGACTGACTGGCAGACCTCCATAATCCAACCTATTATTCTCACTGGTCTCTGTCGTTAGGACCAGGAGTTTTTACCTTTGACTGATATACTGGCAGACCTCCATAATCCAACCTATTATTCTCACTGGTCTCTGTCGTTAGGACCAGGAGTTTTTACCTTTGACTGACTGGCAGACCTCCATAATCCAACCTATTATTCTCACTGGTCTCTGTCGTTAGGACCAGGAGTTTTTACCTTTGACTGATATACTGGCAGACCTCCATAATCCAACCTATTATTCTTACTGGTCTCTGTCGTTAGGACCAGGAGTTTTTACCTTTGACTGACTGTCAGACCTCCATAATCCAACCTATTATTCTCACTGGTCTCTGTCGTTAGGACCAGGAGTTTTTACCTTTGACTGATATACTGGCAGACCTCCATAATCCAACCTATTATTCTTACTGGTCTCTGTCGTTAGGACCAGGAGTTTTTACCTTTGACTGACTGTCAGACCTCCATAATCCAACCTATTATTCTCACTGGTCTCTGTCGTTAGGACCAGGAGTTTTTACCTTTGACTGACTGGCAGACCTCCATAATCCAACCTATTATTCTCACTGGTCTCTGTCGTTAGGACCAGGAGTTTTTACCTTTGACTGACTGGCAGACCTCCATAATCCAACCTATTATTCTCACTGGTCTCTGTCGTTAGGACCAGGAGTTTTTACCTTTGACTGATATACTGGCAGACCTCCAGAATCCAACCTATTATTCTCACTGGTCTCTGTCGTTAGGACCAGGAGTTTTTACCTTTGACTGACTGGCAGACCTCCATAATCCAACCTATTATTCTCACTGGTCTCTGTCGTTAGGACCAGGAGTTTTTACCTTTGACTGATATACTGGCAGACCTCCAGAATCCAACCTATTATTCTTACTGGTCTCTGTCGTTAGGACCAGGAGTTTTTACCTTTGACTGACTGGCAGACCTCCATAATCCAACCTATTATTCTCACTGGTCTCTGTCGTTAGGACCAGGAGTTTTTACCTTTGACTGATATACTGGCAGACCTCCATAATCCAACCTATTATTCTCACTGGTCTCTGTCGTTAGGACCAGGAGTTTTTACCTTTGACTGACTGGCAGACCTCCATAATCCAACCTATTATTCTCACTGGTCTCTGTCGTTAGGACCAGGAGTTTTTACCTTTGACTGATATACTGGCAGACCTCCATAATCCAACCTATTATTCTCACTGGTCTCTGTCGTTAGGACCAGGAGTTTTTACCTTTGACTGATATACTGGCAGACCTCCATAATCCAACCTATTATTCTCACTGGTCTCTGTCGTTAGGACCAGGAGTTTTTACCTTTGACTGATATACTGGCAGACCTCCATAATCCAACCTATTATTCTCACTGGTCTCTGTCGTTAGGACCAGGAGTTTTACCTTTGACTGATATACTGGCAGACCTCCATAATCCAACCTATTATTCTCACTGGTCTCTGTCGTTAGGACCAGGAGTTTTTACCTTTGACTGACTGGCAGACCTCCATAATCCAACCTATTATTCTCACTGGTCTCTGTCGTTAGGACCAGGAGTTTTACCTTTGACTGATATACTGGCAGACCTCCAGAATCCAACCTATTATTCTCACTGGTCTCTGTCGTTAGGACCAGGAGTTTTTACCTGACTGACTGACTGGCAGACCTCCATAATCCAACCTATTATTCTCACTGGTCTCTGTCGTTAGGACCAGGAGTTTTTACCTTTGACTGATATACTGGCAGACCTCCAGAATCCAACCTATTATTCTCACTGGTCTCTGTCGTTAGGACCAGGAGTTTTTACCTTTGACTGACTGGCAGACCTCCATAATCCAACCTATTATTCTCACTGGTCTCTGTCGTTAGGACCAGGAGTTTTTACCTTTGACTGATATACTGGCAGACCTCCATAATCCAACCTATTATTCTCACTGGTCTCTGTCGTTAGGACCAGGAGTTTTTACCTTTGACTGACTGGCAGACCTCCATAATCCAACCTATTATTCTCACTGGTCTCTGTCGTTAGGACCAGGAGTTTTTACCTTTGACTGATATACTGGCAGACCTCCATAATCCAACCTATTATTCTCACTGGTCTCTGTCGTTAGGACCAGGAGTTTTTACCTTTGACTGATATACTGGCAGACCTCCATAATCCAACCTATTATTCTCACTGGTCTCTGTCGTTAGGACCAGGAGTTTTTACCTTTGACTGATATACTGGCAGACCTCCATAATCCAACCTATTATTCTCACTGGTCTCTGTCGTTAGGACCAGGAGTTTTTACCTTTGACTGATATACTGGCAGACCTCCATAATCCAACCTATTATTCTCACTGGTCTCTGTCGTTAGGACCAGGAGTTTTTACCTTTGACTGATATACTGGCAGACCTCCATAATCCAACCTATTATTCTCACTGGTCTCTGTCGTTAGGACCAGGAGTTTTTACCTTTGACTGATATACTGGCAGACCTCCATAATCCAACCTATTATTCTTACTGGTCTCTGTCGTTAGGACCAGGAGTTTTTACCTTTGACTGACTGGCAGACCTCCATAATCCAACCTATTATTCTCACTGGTCTCTGTCGTTAGGACCAGGAGTTTTTACCTTTGACTGACTGGCAGACCTCCATAATCCAACCTATTATTCTCACTGGTCTCTGTCGTTAGGACCAGGAGTTTTTACCTTTGACTGACTGGCAGACCTCCATAATCCAACCTATTATTCTCACTGGTCTCTGTCGTTAGGACCAGGAGTTTTTACCTTTGACTGATATACTGGCAGACCTCCATAATCCAACCTATTATTCTCACTGGTCTCTGTCGTTAGGACCAGGAGTTTTTACCCTTTGACTGACTGGCAGACCTCCATAATCCAACCTATTATTCTCACTGGTCTCTGTCGTTAGGACCAGGAGTTTTTACCTTTGACTGATATACTGGCAGACCTGACTGATACTGACTGGCAGACCTCCATAATCCAACCTATTATTCTCACTGGTCTCTGTCGTTAGGACCAGGAGTTTTTACCTGTTTGACTGATATACTGGCAGACCTCCATAATCCAACCTATTATTCTTACTGGTCTCTGTCGTTAGGACCAGGAGTTTTTACCTTTGACTGACTGGCAGACCTCCATAATCCAACCTATTATTCTCACTGGTCTCTGTCGTTAGGACCAGGAGTTTTTACCTTTGACTGACTGGCAGACCTCCAGAATCCAACCTATTATTCTCACTGGTCTCTGTCGTTAGGACCAGGAGTTTTTACCTTTGACTGACTGTCAGACCTCCAGAATCCAACCTATTATTCTCACTGGTCTCTGTCGTTAGGACCAGGAGTTTTTACCTTGGCCACATGACCTGACCAGGAAAAACTCTGATCCGTTATTTCTTCATAGGGTTAAACAACTCTGGTCACTTTCCAAAAGGATTCACAGATTTCCAGTTTATTCCCTCCTGATTACAAGAATAAGAGGTACAGTACTTTATTCCAGTCAATAGAATCTCCCTCTAATATTCCTTCCACCTGTTTCCACTGTGTTTACAAAGCATTCCACTGCAGGGTTAAGGTTAGTAACACTCTACAGCTCCTCTAAAGACAACAGCCACCTGGAAAAACATAACCCTGGGGAGGATACTGGTGTTTCGTACCCACTGATCAGTGCTGTGTGTGAACCTCCTCCCTCTTGGGAGAGCAGAACACATTCTCCACTGAGTTAGACTTAAAAGCCCATGTTATAAAAAGATCTCCCTCCCTCTTTTCCCATCTCCCTCTCTCTCTCTCTCTCCATCCCTCTCTCTCTCCCCTGGGCGGCAGGGTAACCGGAAGGTTGCAAGTTCAAACCCCCGAGCTGACAAGGTACAAATCTGTCGTTCTGCCCCTGAACAGGCAGTTAACCCACTGTTCCTAGGCCGTCATTGAAAATAAGAATTTGTTCTTAACTGACTTGCCTAGTTAAATAAAGGTAAAAGTAAAATAAAAATCTCCCTCTCTCTCTTCAAAAGAGCCGCTCTGAAGAGCAAGAGATGAGGCTATAATGTATTATGAATATGCAATATGTTATCAAGGCTGTGTTATTTGCTACAGTAATAACTTCCATTAACAGCGGACCTGGAGCTCTCTGACCATCGATCGGATCAATCGTTAATATTTCAGAACACCAGAAGGAAAGGTCATGCAAAGAGTGTTTGTGCTGCGTTGATGCGTCAATCACCTCGTCTAGGCTCTCTATAGAGTTTAATGTCAGGTTCTGTCTGTCTGTCTGTCTGTCTGTCTGTCTGTCTGTCTGTCTGTCTGTCTGTCTGTCTGTCTGTCTGTCTGTCTGTCTGTCTGTCTGTCTGTCTGTCTGTCTGTCTGTCTGTCTGTCTGTCTGTCTGTCTGTCTGTCTGTCCGTCCGTCCGTCCGTCCGTCCGTCCGTCCGTCCGTCCGTCCGTCCGTCCGTCCGTCCGTCCGTCCGTCCGTCCGTCCGTCCGTCCGTCCGTCCGTCCGTCCGTCCGTCCTATCCGTCCGTCCGTCCGTCCGTCCGTCCGTCCGTCCGTCCGTCCGTCCGTCCGTCCGTCCGTCCGTCCGTCCGTCCGTCCGTCCGTCCGTCCGTCCGTCCGTCCGTCCGTCCGTCCGTCCGTCCGTCCGTCCGTCCCGTCCGTCAATCGTCCGTCCGTCCGTCCGTCCGTCCGTCCGTCCGTCCGTCCGTCCGTCCGTCCGTCCGTCCGTCCGTCCGTCCGTCCGTCCGTCCGTCCGTCCGTCCGTCCGTCCGTCCGTCCGTCCGTCCGTCCGTCCGTCCGTCCGTCCGTCCGTCCGTCCGTCCGTCCGTCCGTCCGTCCGTCCGTCCGTCCGTCCGTCCGTCCGTCCGTCCGTCCGTCCGTCCGTCCGTCCGTCCGTCCGTCCGTCCGTCCGTCCGTCCGTCCGTCCGTCTGTCCGTCTGTCCGTCTGTCCGTCTGTCCGTCCGTCTGTCTGTCCGTCTGTCCGTCTGTCTGTCTGTCCGTCTGTCCGTCTGTCTGTCCGTCCGTCTGTCTGTCCGTCTGTCCGTCTGTCCGTCTGTCCGTCTGTCTGTCCGTCTGTCCGTCTGTCCGTCTGTCTGTCTGTCCGTCTGTCCGTCCGTCCGTCCGTCCGTATAGAGTTTAATGTCAGGTTCCGTCCGTCCACCCGCGGACAGACAGGCTGGTGACAGACACAGACTGGTGGCTGTCTGGTGACCACCTGATGACAGACTGGTGACAGACAGACAGGCTGGTGACAGACACAGACAGGCTGGTGACAGACTCAGACAGGCTGGTGACAGACACAGACAGGCTGGTGACAGACAGACAGGCTGGTGACAGACACAGACAGGCTGGTGACAGACAGACAGGCTGGTGACAGACACAGACTGGTGGCTGCCTGGTGACCACCTGATGACAGACTGGTGACAGAGCCTCTGCAGTCAGAAACACTGCATTTACTGTTTTGTCCATTTATATCATGCTTAATGGTTTGATAACATTCTAGGCTGCTAACAAACAGAGACAAATCACACAGACACTGTCTGAGCCTTACACACCGGGCTCACAGTGAGAGAGATAGGTGGAGGGAGGGAGTGGGAGGAGAGAGACCGAGGGAGATAGAGAATTAGAGGAGGGAGAGAGAGAGGTGGATAAAAGGATAGAGAGAAACTCAGAGATGGTTTCTTCCCATCAAGCCTTGACCTTGGCATTATAAAGGAGATTTGTATCCCTCTTTTTGTCTGAAATATGCAGTCGAGTCAGATCAGAATGAAAAGAGTTGAGTGGGGAAAGGAAAAGAGAAAGGGAGGGGAAGAACGAGATAGAGGGAAGAGAGAGCGATAGGGAGGGAGAGGTAAAGAGGGGAAGGACTATATCCCTTTCTATAAACAAGGTACGAGACACATGCCAGGAATCATTTCCACACTACCGTGACCTGCACTACTGCTCAGATAACACCGCAGATGACAGACTTGGCATGATTTTATTAATTTCATTACTTTCATTTTTTTCTTGTCACGGCAACACTCAGACCTACTATCTGTATGGCAGAGGAAACAAGCCGAGGGAGGATAGCGGAGGAAACAAGCCGAGGGAGGATAGCGGAGGAAACAAGCAGAGGGAGGATAGCGGAGGAAACAAGCCGAGGAAAGATAGCGGAGGAAACAAGACGAGGGAGGATAGCGGAGGAAACAAGCCGAGGGAGGATAGCAGAGGAAACAAGCCGAGGGAGGATAGCGGAGGAAACAAGCCGAGGGAGGATAGCAGAGGAAACATGCCGAGGGAGGATTGCAGAGGAAACAAGGCGAGGGAGGATAGCAGAGGAAACAAGCAGAGGGAGGATAGCGGAGGAAACAAGACGAGGGAGGATAGAGGAGGAAACAAGCCGAGGGAGGATAGCGGAGGAAACAAGCCGAGGGAGGATAGCAGAGGAAACAAGCCGAGGGAGGATAGCGGAGGAAACAAGCCGAGGGAGGATAGCGGAGGAAACAAGCCGAGAAAGGATAGCAGAGAAAACAAGCCGAGGGGGATAGCAGAGGAAACAAGCCGAGGAGGATAGCAGAGGAAACAAGCCGAGGAGGATAGCAGAGGAAACAAGCCGAGGGAGGATAGCAGAGGAAACAAGCCGAGGGAGGATAGCAGAGGAAACAAGCCGAGGGAGGATAGCAGAGGAAACAAGCCGAGGGAGGATAGCAGAGGAAACAAGCCGAGGGAGGATAGCAGAGGAAACAAGCCGAGGGAGGATAGCGGAGGAAACAAGCCGAGGGAGGATAGCAGAGGAAACATGCCGAGGGAGGATTGCAGAGGAAACAAGGCGAGGGAGGATAGCAGAGGAAACAAGCAGAGGGAGGATAGCGGAGGAAACAAGACGAGGGAGGATAGAGGAGGAAACAAGCCGAGGGAGGATAGCGGAGGAAACAAGCAGAGGGAGGATAGCAGAGGAAACAAGCCGAGGAGGATAGCGGAGGAAACAAGACGAGGGAGGATAGCGGAGGAAACAAGCCGAGGAAGGATAGCAGAGGAAACAAGCCGAGGGAGGATAGCAGAGGAAACAAGCCGAGGGAGGATAGCGGAGGAAACAAGCCGAGGAGGATAGCAGAGGAAACATGCCGAGGGAGGATTGCAGAGGAAACAAGGCGAGGGAGGATAGCGGAGGAAACAAGACGAGGGAGGATAGCGGAGGAAACAAGACGAGGGAGGATAGAGGAGGAAACAAGCCGAGGGAGGATAGCGGAGGAAACAAGCCGAGGGAGGATAGCAGAGGAAACAAGCCGAGGGAGGATAGCGGAGGAAACAAGCCGAGGGAGGATAGCGGAGGAAACAAGCCGAGAAAGGATAGCAGAGAAAACAAGCCGAGGGGGGATAGCAGAGGAAACAAGCCGAGGGAGGATAGCAGAGGAAACAAGCCGAGGGAGGATAGCAGAGGAAACAAGCCGAGGGAGGATAGCAGAGGAAACAAGCCGAGGGAGGATAGCAGAGGAAACAAGCCGAGGGAGGATAGCAGAGGAAACAAGCCGAGGGAGGATAGCAGAGGAAACAAGCCGAGGGAGGATAGCAGAGGAAACAAGCCGAGGGAGGATAGCGGAGGAAACAAGCCGAGGGAGGATAGCAGAGGAAACATGCCGAGGGAGGATTGCAGAGGAAACAAGGCGAGGGAGGATAGCAGAGGAAACAAGCAGAGGGAGGATAGCGGAGGAAACAAGACGAGGGAGGATAGAGGAGGAAACAAGCCGAGGGAGGATAGCGGAGGAAACAAGCAGAGGGAGGATAGCAGAGGAAACAAGCCGAGGGAGGATAGCGGAGGAAACAAGACGAGGGAGGATAGCGGAGGAAACAAGCCGAGGAAGGATAGCAGAGGAAACAAGCCGAGGGGGGATAGCAGAGGAAACAAGCCGAGGGAGGATAGCAGAGGAAACAAGCCGAGGGAGGATAGCAGAGGAAACAAGCCGAGGGAGGATAGCAGAGGAAACAAGCCGAGGGAGGATAGCAGAGGAAACAAGCCGAGGGAGGATAGCAGAGGAGACAAGCCGAGGGAGGATAGCGGAGGAAACAAGCCGAGGGAGGATAGCAGAGGAAACAAGCCGAGGGAGGATAGCGGAGGAAACAAGACGAGGGAGGATAGCGGAGGAAACAAGCCGAGGAAGGATAGCAGAGGAAACAAGCCGAGGGGGATAGCAGAGGAAACATGCCGAGGGAGGATAGCGGAGGAAACAAGACGAGGGAGGATAGCGGAGGAAACAAGCCGAGGAAGGATAGCAGAGGAAACAAGCCGAGGGGGATAGCAGAGGAAACATGCCGAGGGAGGATAGCGGAGGAAACAAGACGAGGGAGGATAGCGGAGGAAACAAGCCGAGGGAGGATAGCGGAGGAAACAAGACGAGGGAGGATAGCGGAGGAAACAAGCCGAGGGAGGATAGCGGAGGAAACAAGCCAAGGGAGGATAGCGGAGGAAACAAGCCGAGGGGGGATAGCGGAAGAAACAAGCCGAGGGAGGATAGCGGAGGAAACCAGACGAGGGAGGATAGCGGAGGAAACAAGCCGAGGGAGGATAGCAGAGGAAACAAGCTGAGGGAGGATAGCAGAGGAAACAAGCCGAGGGAGGATAGCAGAGTAAACAAGACGAGGGAGGATAGCGGAGGAAACAAGCCGAGGAAGGATAGCAGAGGAAACAAGCCGAGGAAAGATAGAGGAGGAAACAAGCCGAGGGAGGATAGCGGAGGAAACAAGCCGAGGGAGGATAGCAGAGGAAACAAGCCGAGGGGGGATACTAGAGGAAACAAGCTGAGGGAGGATAGCAGAGGAAACAAGCCGAGGGAGGATAGCAGAGGAAACAAGCCGAGGGAGGATAGCAGTGAGTCTAGGAACAGAATCATAAAAAAACACACATGTCCATAAACAGAGGCACGTCGTCTACAATAAAGGAAAGACATGTATCACTGTCAGCATTTCCCTCGATATTTCCCTCGATATTTTCCTAGATATTTTCCTAGATATTTTCCTAGATATTTCCCTAGTCATTTAGCAGATGCTCTTATCCAGAGCAACTTATGGAATCAAATAGGATTAAGTGCCTTGCTCAAGGGCACATGGACAGATTTTTCATTATCATAGTATTATTAACTCTGCTGGTCAGAGCTCGGATGGGTGAGAGCCTGAGAATGGCGTGGATGGGTGATTTTAAGTATGGGATGCTTAGTTTACCGTGTGTGTGTGTATGCGTGTGTATGCCCGCGTATGTGTCTACAGGTGGGGGGGTGTAGGTATATGTGTGTGTGGGTTTACAGATGGTGTGTGTGGGTCTACAGATGGTGTGTGTGTGGGGGTGTATCTGAGGACCAGGCAGATCCACTGATATCCTGTTCTATCTAGGTTACCATGGAAACAAAAGTTTGGCGCAAGGCTGACCGGCTTCTATTGACAAAACCATAAAGGAGGAGCGGAGCTTTATAGTCTTTCAGATAACACACAGAAATCATCAAACCCACCATCAAACCCAGCACATTATACTGGACGACGAGGACCACACCGTGTGTCTGAAGTATCTATTAATATAATATCATGTTCAATAGCAACTCATAGATTAAGAACTACTTCCATACAGCTACGTAACTCAGTAAGAATTATATTTCACCGATGTGAGTGACTGTAGCCTTCCATGTATGAGTTCACTTGGTGAAGAAATATCCGATGTGATATGAAATTACAACGTACTGTTCAATGGCAGCTCAACACAAAAGCACATATTAGCACATAAAAAGGGGATACTTACTCAGAAGAATCTATAAAGTATATTCCAAGTGCTCCAATGCTGAGAGCGAAAACTAGCACAACCTATAGAGGGAGAGGAGAGAGAAAGAGAGATACATCAGTTTTAGAACGCAAACATGTACAGTGCCTTCGGAAAGTATTCAGAAGGCCTCAGTCTAAAATGTAATAAATAAATGAAAAAATCCTCAGCAATCTACACAGAATCCCCCATAATTACAAAGTGGAAACAGGTTTTTAGAAATGTTTGCAAATGTATAAAATATAAAAAACAAACACCTTATTTACGTAAGTATTCAGACCCTTTGCTATGAGACTTGAAATTGAGCTCAGGTGCATCCTGTTTTCATTGATGTTTCTACAACTTGATTGGAGTCCACCTGTGGTAAATTCAATTGATTGGACATGATTTGGAAAGGCACACACCTGTCTATATAAGGTCCTACAGTTGACAATGCATGTCAGAGCTAAAAACCAAACCAAATCAAAATCAAATCAAATTGTATTTGTTTATTTGTCACATACACATGGTTAGCAGATGTTAATGTGAGTGTAGCGAAATGCTTGGGCTTCAAGTTCCGACAATGCAGTAATAACCAACAAGTAATCTAACTAACAATTCCTAAACTACTGTCTTATACACAGTGTAAGGGGATAAAGAATATGTACATCAGGATATATGAATGAGTGAGCTGCTGCATAGGCAAGATACAGTAGATGGTATTGAGTACAGTATATACATATAAGATGAGTATGTAAACAAAGTGGCATAGTTAAAGTGGCTAGTGATACATGTATTACATAAGGATGCAGTCGATGATATAGAGTATATGTATGCATATGAGATGAATAATGTAGGGTAAGTAACATTATATAAGGTAGCATTGTTTAAAGTGGCTAGTGATATATTTACATCATTCCCATCAATTCCCATTATTAAAGTGGCTGGAATTGAGTCAGTGTCAGTGTGTTGGCAGCGGCCACTCAATGTTAGTGGTGGCTGTTTAACAGTCTGATGGCCTTGAGATAGAAGCTGTTTTTCAGTCTCTCGGTCCCAGCTTTGATGCACCTGTACTGACCTCGCCTTCTGGATGATAGCGGGGTGAACAGGCAGTGGCTCGGGTGGTTGATGTCCTTGATGATCTTTATGGCCTTCCTGTAACATCGGGTGGTGTAGGTGTCCTGGAGGGCAGGTAGTTTGCCCCCGGTGATGCGTTGTGCAGACCTCACTACCCTCTGGAGAGCCTTACGGTTGAGGGCGGAGCAGTTGCCGTACCAGGAGGTGATACAGCCCGCCAGGATGCTCTCGATTGTGCATCTGTAGAAGTTTGTGAGTGCTTTTGGTGACAAGCCGAATTTCTTCAGCCTCCTGAGGTTGAAGAGGCGCTGCTGCGCCTTCTTCACGATGCTGTCTGTGTGAGTGGACCAATTCAGTTTGTCTGTGATGTGTATGCCGAGGAACTTAACTACTGTTCCATCGATGTGGATATGGGGGTGTTCCCTCTGCTGTTTCCTGAAGTCCACAATCATCTCCTTAGTTTTGTTGACTTTGAGTGTGAGGTTATTTTCCTGACACCACACTCCGAGGGCCCTCACCTCCTCCCTGTAGGCCGTCTCGTCGTTGTTGGTAATCAAGCCTACCACTGTTGTGTCGTCCGCAAACTTGATGATTGAGTCGGAGCGTGCGTGGCCACGCAGTCGTGAGTGAACAGGGAGTACAGGAGAGGGCTCAGAACGCACCCTTGTGGGGCCCCAGTGTTAAGGATCAGAGGGGAGGAGATGTTGTTACCTACCCTCACCACCTGGGGAGGCCCGTCAGGAAGTCCAGTACCCAGTTGCACAGGGCGGGGTCGAGACCCAGGGTCTCGAGCTTGATGACGAGCTTGGAGGGTACTATGGTGTTGAATGCCGAGCTGTAGTCGATGAACAGCATTCTCAGATAGGTATTCCTCTTGTCCAGATGGGTTAGGGCAGTGTGCAGTGTGGTTGAGATCGTCTGTGGACCTATTTGGGGGTAAGCAAATTGGAGTGGGTCTAGGGTGTCAGGTAGGGTGGAGGTGATATGGTCCTTGACTAGTCTCTCAAAGCACTTCATGATGACGGAAGTGAGTGCTACGGGCGGTAGTCGTTTAGCTCAGTTACCTTAGCTTTCTTGGGAACAGGAACAATGGTGGCCCTCTTGAAGCATGTGGGAACAGCAGACTGGAATAGGGATTGATTGAATATGTCCGTAAACACACCGGCCAGCTGGTCTGCGCATGCTCTGAGGGCGCGGCTGGGGATGCCGTCTGGGCCTGCAGCCTTGCGAGGGTTAACACGTTTAAATTTCTTACTCACCTCGGCTGCAGTGAAGGAGAGACCGCATGTTTTCGTTGCAGGCCGTGTCAGTGGCACTGTATTGTCCTCAAAGCGGGCAAAAAAGTTATTTAGTCTGCCTGGGAGTAAGACATCCTGGTCCGTGACTGGGCTGGGTTTCTTCTTGTAGTCCGTGATTGACTGTAGACACTGCCACATGCCTCTTGTGTCTGAGCCGTTGAATTGTTTGATAGCTTTGCGGAGGGAATAGCTGCACTGTTTGTATTCGGTCATGTTACCAGACACCTTGCCCTGATTAAAAGCAGTGGTTCGCGCTTTCAGTTTCACGCGAATGCTCCCATCAATCCACGGTTTCTGGTTAGGGAATGTTTTAATCATTGCTATGGGAACGACATCTTCAACGCACGTTCTAATGAACTCGCATACCGAATCAACGTATTCGTCAATGTTGTTATCTGACGCAATACGAAACATATCCCAGTCCACGTGATGGAAGCAGTCGGACCAGCGTTGGACAGACCTCAGCGTGGGAGCCTCTAGTTTTAGTTTCTGTCTGTAGGCAGGGATCAGCAAAATGGAGTCGTGGTCAACTTTTCCGAAAGGGGGGGCGGGGCAGGGCCTTATATGCGTCGCGGAAGTTAGAGTAACAATGATCCAAGGTTTTTCCACCCCTGGTTGCGCAATCGATATGCTGATAAAATTTAGGGAGTCTTGTTTTCAGATTAGCCTTGTTAAAATCCCCAGCTACAATGAATGCAGCCTCCGGATAAATTGTTTCCAGTTTGCAAAGAGTTAAATAAAGTTCGTTCAGAGCCATCGATGTGTCTGCTTGGGGGGGGGGTATATACGGCTGTGATTATAATCGAAGATAATTCTCTTGGTGGATAATGCGGTCTACATTTGATTGTGAGGAATTCTAAATCAGGTGAACAGAAGGATTTGAGTTCCTGTATGTTTCTTTCATCACACCATGTCTCGTTAGCCATAAGGCATACGCCCCCGCCCCTCTTCTTACCAGAAAGGTGTTTGTTTCTGTCGGCGCGATGCGTGGAGAAACCCGTTGGCTGCACCGCTTCGGATAGCGTCTCTCCAGTGAGCCATGTTTCCGTGAAGCACAGAACGTTACAGTCTCTGATGTCCCTCTGGAATGCTACCCTTGCTCGGATTTCATCAACCTTGTTGTCTATAGAGACTGGACATTGGCAAGAAGAATGCTAGGGAGTGGTTCACGGTGTGCCCGTCTCCGGAGTCTGACCAGAAGACCGCCGCGTTTCCCTCTTTTTCGGAGTCGATTTTTTTTGGGTCGCTGCATGCGATCCATTCCATTGTCTTGTTTGTAAGGCAGAACACAGGATCCGCGTCGCGAAAAACATATTATTGGTCATACTGATGGTGAGTTGACGCTGATCTTATATTCAGTAGTTCTTCTCAACTGTATGTAACGAAACCTAAGATGACCTGGGGTACTAATGTAAGAAATAACACGTAAAAAAAACAAAAAACTGCATAGTTTCCTAGGAACGCGAAGCGAGGCGGCCATCTCTGTCGGCGCCGGAGAGATCTCTCTCCTGCGCCGGGGTCGAAGGAATTGTCTGTAGAGCTCATAGACAGGATTGTGTCCAGGCACAGACCTGGGGAAGGGTATCAAAACATATCTGCAGCATTGAAGGTCCCCAAGAACACAGTGACCTCCATCATTCTTTAATGGAAGAAGTTTGGAACCACCAAGGCTCTTCCTAGAGCTGGCCGCCCGGCCAAACTGAGCAATCGGGGGAGAAGGGCCTTGGTCAGGAAGGTGACCAAGAACCCGATGGTCACATCCTGAATACTGAACAGTGGATAGTGAATAGCAACTGTAAGTACAGTTGTATACATAAGAGATTGAAAAGGGAATGGGAACACACTAAACATCTGTAAACCTGTAAGTCTTGAAGGGTGACTGCATGTAGTATTGAGGGGAAGGCTACTGTGACAGACAGCCTTACATAATACAAAGTCATTGGTTGTATTGTACTGGATGCTATTACACGCAGGCAGACACGCACACCGTATCCCCAGCAACATCCCATCACAATGTGCTGAGTTTTATTGTGAAGACAGAAGGGGTAATATAAGGAGAACGTAACTCTAGAAGTAATCATTCATATCTAACATGCAGTCATGTGTAATGAATTTACACTTAAAAGTAAAACAAACCATACAACTCTATTCACAAGGACTACTTTTAACAAATTACATAGAACAATTTACTATAACAGATTTACAGGAAGAACTGTGCAGATACAAGTAGTCACTGTGCATATAGTTGGTTGGTTAAACTCTGAAATCGATGGTTTTTGTTTGGCAGTCTCAGTGTCAATACGTTACAGTGGAATTACCCATGCTTTTCACACAGAGACCAGCTATCAGATGTATAAACCTTGTGTTCACACAGAGACCAGCTATCAGATGGATAAACCTTGTGTTCACACAGAGACCAGCTCTCAGATGGATAAACCTCGTGTTCACACAGAGACCAGCTCTCAGATGGATAAACCTCGTGTTCACACAGAGACCAGCTCAGATGGATAAACCTCGTGTTCATACAGAGACCAGCTCAGATGGATAAACCTTGTGTTCACACAGAGACCAGCTCTCAGATGTATAAACCTCGTGTTCACACAGAGACCAGCTCTCAGATGGATAAACCTTGTGTTCACACAGAGACCAGCTCAGATGGATAAACCTCGTGTTCACACAGAGACCAGCTCTCAGATGGATAAACCTCGTGTTCACACAGAGACCAGCTCTCAGATGGATAAACCTTGTGTTCACACAGAGACCAGCTCTCAGATGGATAAACCTCGTGTTCACACAGAGACCAGCTCTCAGATGTATAAACCTTGTGTTCACACAGAGACCAGCTCTCAGATGTATAAACCTCGTGTTCACACAGAGACCAGCTCTCAGATGGATAAACCTTGTGTTCACACAGAGACCAGCTCTCAGATGGATAAACCTCGTGTTCACACAGAGACCAGCTCTCAGATGGATAAACCTCGTGTTCACACAGAGACCAGCTCTCAGATGGATAAACCTTGTGTTCACACAGAGACCAGCTCTCAGATGGATAAACCTCGTGTTCACACAGAGACCAGCTCTCAGATGGATAAACCTCGTGTTCACACAGAGACCAGCTCTCAGATGGATAAACCTTGTGTTCACACAGAGACCAGCTCTCAGATGTATAAACCTCGTGTTCACACAGAGACCAGCTCTCAGATGGATAAACCTCGTGTTCACACAGAGACCAGCTCTCAGATGGATAAACCTCGTGTTCACACAGAGACCAGCTCAGATGGATAAACCTCGTGTTCATACAGAGACCAGCTCTCAGATGTATAAACCTTGTGTTCACACAGAGACCAGCTCTCAGATGGATAAACCTCATGTTCATACAGAGACCAGCTCAGATGGATAAACCTCGTGTTCACACAGAGACCAGCTCAGATGGATAAACCTCGTGTTCATACAGAGACCAGCTCTCAGATGGATAAACCTCGTGTTCACACAGAGACCAGCTCTCAGATGTATAAATCTTGTGTTCATACAGAGACCAGCTCAGATGGATAAACCTCGTGTTCACACAGAGACCAGCTCTCAGATGTATAAACCTTGTGTTCATACAGAGACCAGCTCAGATGGATAAACCTCGTGTTCACACAGAGACCAGCTCTCAGATGTATAAACCTTGTGTTCACACAGAGACCAGCTCTCAGATGTATAAACCTTGTGTTCATACAGAGACCAGCTCTCAGATGGATAAACCTTGTGTTCACACAGAGACCAGCTCAGATGGATAAACCTTGTGTTCACACAGAGACCAGCTCAGATGGATAAACCTCGTGTTCATACAGAGACCAGCTCAGATGGATAAACCTTGTGTTCACACAGAGACCAGCTCTCAGATGGATAAACCTTGTGTTCACACAGAGACCAGCTCTCAGATGTATAAACCTCGTGTTCACACAGAGGCCAACTCTCTCAGATGTATAAACCTTGTGTTCACACAGAGACCAGCTCAGATGGATAAACCTTGTGTTCACACAGAGACCAGCTCTCAGATGTATAAACCTCGTGTTCACACAGAGACCAGCTCTCAGATGTATAAACCTCGTGTTCATACAGAGACCAGCTCTCTCAGATGGATAAACCTTGTGTTCACACAGAGACCAGCTCTCAGATGTATAAACCTCGTGTTCACACAGAGACCAGCTCTCAGATGGATAAACCTCGTGTTCACACAGAGACCAGCTCTCAGATGTATAAACCTCGTGTTCACACAGAGACCAGCTCTCAGATGGATAAACCTCGTGTTCACACAGAGACCAGCTCTCAGATGGATAAACCTCGTGTTCACACAGAGACCAGCTCTCAGATGTATAAACCTCGTGTTCACACAGAGACCAGCTCTCAGATGGATAAACCTCGTGTTCACACAGAGACCAGCTCTCAGATGTATAAACCTCGTGTTCACACAGAGACCAGCTCTCAGATGGATAAACCTTGTGTTCACACAGAGACCAGCTCTCAGATGTATAAACCTCGTGTTCACACAGAGACCAGCTCTCAGATGTATAAACCTTGTGTTCACACAGAGACCAGCTCTCAGATGTATAAACCTTGTGTTCACACAGAGACCAGCTCTCAGATGTATAAACCTTGTGTTCACACAGAGACCAGCTCTCAGATGTATAAACCTTGTGTTCATACAGAGACCAGCTCTCAGATGGATAAACCTTGTGTTCATACAGAGACCAGCTCTCAGATGTATAAACCTCGTGTTCATACAGAGACCAGCTCTCAGATGGATAAACCTCGTGTTCATACAGAGACCAGCTCTCAGATGGATAAACCTCGTGTTCATACAGAGACCAGCTCTCAGATGGATAAACCTTGTGTTCATACAGAGACCAGCTCTCAGATGTATAAACCTCGTGTTCATACAGAGACCAGCTCTCAGATGTATAAACCTCGTGTTCATACAGAGACCAGCTCTCAGATGGATAAACCTCGTGTTCATACAGAGATCAGCTCTCAGATGGATGAACTTCGTGAAAACAACACATTAAAACACACGACTGAACACGTTAAAACACACGACTGAACACGTTAAAACACACGACTGAACACGTTAAAACACACGACTGAACACGTTAAAACACACGACTGAACACTTTAAACCCACGACTGAACACATTAAAACACAAGACTGAACCCATTAAAACACACGACTGAACACGTTAAAACACACGACTGAACACGTTAAAACACACGACTGAACACGTTAAACACACGACTGAACACGTTAAACCCACGACTGAACACGTTAAAACACACGACTGAACACATTAAAACACACGACTGAACACGTTAAAACACACGACTGAACACGTTAAAACACACGACTGAACACATTAAAACACACGACTGAACACGTTAAAACACACGACTGAACACGTTAAAACACACGACTGAACACGTTAAAACACACGACTGAACACGTTAAAACACACGACTGAACACGTTAAAACACACGACTGAACACGTTAAAACACACGACTGAACACTTTAAACCCACGACTGAACACGTTAAAACACACGACTGAACACGTTAAACCCACGACTGAACACGTTAAAACACACGACTGAACACGTTAAAACACACGACTGAACACGTTAAAACACACGACTGAACACATTAAAACACACGACTGAACACGTTAAAACACACGACTGAACACGTTAAAACACACGACTGAGAAAGATATACTATTGTTTACTCTTTCTTCCTATTCAGCCAGAACACAATAGACATCCTCTGTCCTCCACGATTGTAGCATTCATTATAATTCATGGGCGCCTGATCGTTGCCATGCTAATAAAAAAACACCCCATGTATTTTTAATGGTGTCTCTGTGTGGGAGATGGTGGGTTCCAGAGTGTGGGTCTGGTTGAGGCTAGCGATAACGATAGCAAAGCATAGCGCCAGCCTGTACTGCAATGTTGAAACACAAGCCTTACCCTACACCCACAATAACATCTACTAAATATGTGCTTACGACCAATGTAATTTGATTTGTAGCCCTGCAGTATGACCTGAGTGATGCAGGTTATTTTAGCATAGCACTAGCTAGTGTAGCCCTGCAGTATGACCTGAGTGATGCAGGTTATTTTAGCATAGCACTAGCTAGTGTAGCCCTGCAGTATGACCTGAGTGATGCAGGTTATTTTAGCATAGCACTAGCTAGTGTAGCCCTGCAGTATGACCTGAGTGATGCAGGTTATTTTAGCATAGCACTAGCTAGTGTAGCCCTGCAGTATGACCTGAGTGATACAGGTTATTTTAGCATAGCACTAGCTAGTGTAGCCCTGCAGTATGACCTGAGTGATGCAGGTTATTTTAGCATAGCACTAGCTAGTGTAGCCCTGCAGTATGACCTGAGTGATGCAGGTTATTTTAGCATAGCACTAGCTAGTGTAGCCCTGCAGTATGACCTGAGTGATGCAGGTTATTTTAGCATAGCACTAGCTAGTGTAGCCCTGCAGTATGACCTGAGTGATGCAGGTTATTGTAGCATAGCGCTAGCTAGTGTAGCCCTGCAGTATGACCTGAGTGATGCAGGTTATTTTAGCATAGCACTAGCTAGTGTAGCCCTGCAGTATGACCTGAGTGATGCAGGTTATTTTAGCATAGCACTAGCTAGTGTAGCCCTGCAGTATGACCTGAGTGATGCAGGTTATTGTAGCATAGCGCTAGCTAGTGTAGCCCTGCAGTATGACCTGAGTGATACAGGTTATTGTAGCATAGCGCTAGCTAGTGTAGCCCTGCAGTATGACCTGAGTGACACAGGTTATTGTAGCATAGCGCTAGCTAGTGTAGCCCTGCAGTATGACCTGAGTGATACAGGTTATTGTAGCATATCCGTAGCTAGTGTATGACCTGAGTGACAAAGGTTATTGTAGCATAGCGCTAGATAGTGTAGCCAAGAAGTGCCTGACCTGAGTGACACACAAAGGAGAAAGGAAGCTAGGTTCAATGTCAGCCACACTGACAACATCCAGATATCTTTACTGTGATAAGACTGTGATAAGACTGTCTAGAAGGCTGATATCTATGCCGTTGGGAAGATCATTGGTGGAGTGGAATGCATCAGATGATCTGATTCCCACAACTAAATAGTCCAGCACCTGTTTCTTTTTATGTCCTGGCTATGATTGACTGGACTCTCCATCATACTCTCAACATCACACATCCACTGTCAATATATCAAATGAAGAGAAATCATTCAAAACAGAAAACATATGTTAACCTTGGATGTCAGGATACTGTATAGGACTTCCCCCACAAGAGGGCATAGTTAGTTTGTAATGAGTGGATTTTCTATGGGTACAGTGGACATCTAGGGCATGCAGGTTGGAGCCACACACACACACACACACACACTCTCTCTTCACACGGGGAACAACCCAGGTCTTCACATCAGTAGGACAGCTGAAAATGACCAACAGGACTTGAGAGGGATGGAAGCGTAGCCTAGATGTGGAGATTCTATCCTTATCTGAGTCTCTTATGACAGAGGCAGTCCTACTGTATGAACACAGAATGCAAGTACATACAGTAAGTGGAACACACACGCGCAGGCAGCACACACAGAGACATAAACAAATCCACATTTCCTTGATGCTAATCTTTGTCCTTCTCGTCTGTGAGGAAAGAGAGAGAGAACAGAGGTAGCCTGAGCAGGATGGATGCTCAACAGCTTTCGAGTGAGCGGTGAGCATCCACAGATGAGGTCTGAGATAAGAGTCCTCATCTTCAACTGACCCAGTTACTCAGCTGTGAATGCTACGTGGCTGTCGCTAACACTAACCAGTGCTAGCCGTCATATGTGTGTGTGCGCACGCATGTGCATGTCTGTGTGGGCACTGCTTCAGATAACGAGGGTTAGCCGTTGACCTCAAACCCACACATTTCAAAGACCTGAGCGCCACTGTAAGTCATGACTGTGATTCCAACAGACAGGGGAAACCTACAGCAAATGGCAACAATGTGGGGGCATCCCCAGCGCCGACAGACTACAGACAGAAACACAGCTGTAGGCCTGACAAGCTGGGGCCAGCACAGCAAGTGACTCTGGGAAATGTAGTTTTGACAGTAGTCATACAATATTACATTATACACCTATAAGGTAAATGAATGCTTGTTTTGAGAGTTAATACACTATACATACAAAACTATGTAGACACCCCTTCAAATGAGTGGATTGTGCTATTTCAAGCACATCCGTTGCAGACAGGTGTATAAATCGAGAACACAGCAATGCAATCTCCATAGACAAACATTGTTAGTAGAATGGTCTTACAGAAGAACTCAGTGACTTTCAACGTGGCACCGTCATAGGATGCCACCTTTCCAACAAGTCAGTTGGTCAAATTTCTTCCCTGCTAGAGCTGCCCACAGTCAACTGTAAGTGCTGTTATTGTGAAGTGGAGACGTCTACTCGCGAAGTGGTCGGCCACACAAGCTCACAGAACAGGACTGACGAGTGCTGAAGCACGTAGCGCAAAGAAATTGTCTGTCCTTGGTTGCAACACACACTACCGAGTTCCAAACTGCCTCTGGAAGCAACGTCAGCACAATAACTGTTCGTCAGAAGCTTCATGAAATGGGTTTCCATGGCCAAGCAGCCGCACACAAGTCTAAGATCACCATACGTAATGCCAAGCGTCGGCTGTAGTGGTGTAAAGCCCGCCACCATTGGACTGGAGCAGTGGAAATGCGTTCTCTGGAGGGATGAATCACGCTTCACCATCTGGCAGTCCGATGGACAAATCTGGGTTTGGCGGATGCCAGGAGAACACTACCTGCCCGAATGCATAGTGCCAACTGTAAAGTTTGATGGAGGATGAATAATTATCTGGGGATGTTTTTCATGGGTTGGGCTAGGCCCCTTAGTTCCAGTGAAGGGAAATCTTAACACAAGACAATTCTGTGCTTCCAACTTTGTGGCAACAGTTTGGGGGAGGCCCTTTCCTGTTTCAGCATGACAATGCCCCTGTGCTCAAAGCAAGGTCCATACAGAAATTATTTGTCGAGATTGGTGTGGAAGAACTTGACCGGCCTGCACAGAGCTCTGACCTCAACCCCATCGAACACCTTTGGGATGAATTGGAACACCGACTGCGAGCCAGGCCTAATTGGCCACCATCAGTGCCCGACCTCACTAATGCTCATGGCTGAATGGAAGCAAGTCCCCGCAGCAATGTTCTAACATCTAGTGGAAAGCCATCCCAGAAGATTGGAGGGGGGGACCAACTCCATATTACCATTGAAGCCTATGTACAGGCTTACCATTGAACCCTATGGACAGGCTTACCATTGAACCCTACGGACAGGCTTACCATTGAACCCTACGGACAGGCTTACCATTGAACCCTACGGACAGGCTTACCATTGAACCCTACGGACAGGCTTACCATTGAACCCTACAGACAGGCTTACCATTGAACTAAACGGACAGGCTTACCATTCAATTAAACGGACAGGCTTACCATTGAACCCTACGGACAGGCTTACCATTCAACCCTACGGACAGGTCTACCATCGAACCCTATGGACGGGCCTACCATTGAAGCCTATGGACAGGCTTACCATTGAAGCCTATGGACAGGCTTACCATTGAACCCTATGGACAGGCTTTCCATTGAACCCTTTGGACATGATTACCATTGAACCCTATGGACAGGCTCACCATTGAACCCTATGGACAGGCTCACCATTGAACCCTATGTACAGGCTCACCATTGAACCCTATGTACAGGCTTACCATTGAACCCTATGTACAGGCATACCATTGAACCCTATGTACAGACTCACCATTGAACCCTATGTACAGACTCACCATTGAACCCTGTGTACAGGCTCACCATTGAACCCTATGTACAGACTCACCATTGAACCCTATGTACAGGCATACCATTGAACCCTATGGACAGGCTCACCATTGAACCCCATGTACAGGCACACCATTGAACCCTATGGACAGGCTCACCATTGAACCCTATGTACAGGCTTACCATTGAACCCTATGGACAGGCTTACCATTTAACCCTATGTACAGGCTCACCATTGAACCCTATGGACAGGCTCACCATTGAACCCTATGGACAGGCTTACCATTGAACCCTATGGACAGGCTTACCATTGAACCCTATGTACAGACTCACCATTGAACCCTATGTAGACTCACCATTGAACCCTATGTACAGACTCACCATTGAACCCTATGTACAGGCTCACCATTGAACCCTATGGACAGGCTTACCATTGAACCCTATGGACAGGCTTACCATTGAACCCTATGTACAGACTCACCATTGAACCCTATGTACAGACTCACCATTGAACCCTATGTACAGACTCACCATTGAACCCTATGTACAGGCTCACCATTGAACCCTATGGACAGGCTTACCATTGAACCCTATGTACAGACTCACCATTGAACCCTATGTACAGACTCACCATTGAACCCTATGTACAGGCTCACCATTGAACCCTATGGACAGGCTTACCATTGAACCCTATGTACAGGCTTACCATTGAACTTGTCATTTTTCGTCTCAAATTCGGTGGACATAAAACAATATAGAGGTGAGATATATATCAACTTTGAGACATGACATGTAGTATTTTCATATTTAATTATATTATGTTTATATTAATATAAATGCTTAGTTCCTGTTATTTTTACGAAGACGTCTCACAAAAACAATCAAATCTCTGTGAAATGTCAACGGAGCACTGAGCATTTTATTTTGAAAGCCTTTTACATTTATTTCAGCTTGTGTCATGCTAATTTAGCTATTTGCGACCTGCGGAAACAACTTGGAAGACGACGACCACAAAATGTAAAATCCTTAACAGTTTCGGCGATAAAGCTGCATCACTCTGTCAACAGAGCTCAGTGCTTTTTATCAGATGTATTAGGTTATGAAATATGACTTCTAGGATATAATATTAATGATGTCAGAGAACGACCCCTCTGAACGATTCAGAACATTAAGAATCATATTTGTCTTGGTCAAATGTATTTTATAACATAAGAAAGTGAAACGTCATCACCAAAGCATGTTTTCCTCCACTCTAGTTAGAGGGGGTGGACACACTACTCAATGGATCAGCTCTCACGACACACTCATAAACACACACAAAAACTTTAAAAAACAGACACAAACACTAAAACAGACACTCGAAAACACATATACACAAATACATACACACAACCCTTCACTGGTTTGCTGACTGCTTGACCCACATTCATTCACTCACGTACGGTATGAACACCCACAGCTGCAGAGCAGCAAACCAGGCTCACTAAAGCACAGTAGCTTACTCTTCAAATAGACCACAAATAACAGGCTAAGGATTTCAACTGTTAATATAACAATCCAATATGACGGCCCTACCCAATAAACTAAACGCAGGATATTTGATTTGAAGCACAACAGAGCTAACCTGGAATCCACACAAAATATTCCTCTATTTCACAGATAAATATTCAGTTTGGATTCCAGATTCCAGGCTACAACCAAGTTGCTGTGAGTTTTACCCAGACTCTCACAGACTAACAGGGAATTAGTTTAGACTTGGGATGCTCATGACTCACTTCCTCTCTCCCCTATGTGCACTTCCTGACAAAGAGCATGCAGAACCCAGGTGACTGGTGATTCGGGTTGACGTATAAAATAATGGCTTTGTGTTCAGGGTGAGTATGCAGGTTGACAGGCTGGCTGGGGAATCAAAAAGGTGACGAGTAGACTAATCAGTTCAGTTCAAAGCTCCAAACAGACTGACCTACTACATACCAGCACAGGTAGGCTGAAGACTCAAAAACACAAACTGGAATCTGAAATAACTTTGTTATACACAGTCAAGTTGTAAGGTGTATGAACTCTTACAATTCCAAATGTATTCATCCCTAAAACTCTCCCTCCTCCGTCTGTATGTCTGTGAATATTTTCACAGCATTCAGTCTAACGGGGTCTATGCTCGCCTCGGCTCTTCTCCATTTCAAACAAAACCCAATGACACAGTGGCGCTAGACTAGCTTCTGGAGGGAAGCCCAGTGACAACACAGCCACGTTCCTCCTAGTGCGGCACTCCCATCCCGCTACATAACAGTAATACTGTCTGCATGGAGGAAAGCCCAGTGACAACACAGCCACGTTCCTCCTAGTGCGGCACTCCCATCCCGCTACATAACAGTAATACTGTCTGCATGGAGGAAAGCCCAGTGACAACACAGCCACGTTCCTCCTAGTGCGGCACTCCCATCCCGCTACATAACAGTAATACTGTCTGCATGGAGGAAAGCCCAGTGACAACACAGCCACGTTCCTCCTAGTGCGGCACTCCCATCCCGCTACATAACAGTAATACTGTCTGCATGGAGGAAAGCCCAGTGACAACACAGCCACGTTCCTCCTAGTGCGGCACTCCCATCCCGCTACATAACAGTAATACTGTCTGCATGGAGGAAAGCCCAGTGACAACACAGCCACGTTCCTCCTAATGCGGCACTCCCATCCCGCTACATAACAGTAATACTGTCTGCATGGAGGAAAGCCCAGTGACAACACAGCCACGTTCCTCCTAATGCGGCACTCCCATCCCGCTACATAACAGTAATACTGTCTGCATGGAGGAAAGCCCAGTGACAACACAGCCACGTTCCTCCTAGTGCGGCACTCCCATCCCGCTACATAACAGTAATACTGTCTGCATGGAGGAAAGCGGACAGGAAGCTTTGATTTAGCCTCATCATTAAATAAAAAGCCTACTGGTGGCAGTAATATGGAGTTGATCCCACCTTTGCTGCTTTAACAGACTCCACTCTTCTGGGAAGACTTTCCACTAGATGTTGGAACATTGCCGCGGGGACTTGCTTCCATTCAGGCACAAGAGCATTAGTGAGGTTGGGCACTGATGTTGGGCGATTAGGCCTGGGTCGCAGTCTGCGTTCCAATTCATCCCAAAGGTGTTCGATTGGGTTTAGGTCAGGGCTCCGTGCAGGCCAGTCAAGTCTACACCAATCTTGACAAACAATTTCTGTATGGACCTCGCTTTCTGCACAGGTGCATTGTCATGCTGAAACAGGAAAGGGACTTCCCCAAACTGTTGCCACAAAGTTGGATGCACAGAATCATCTAGAATGTCATTGTATGCTGTAGCGTTAAGATTTCCTTTCACTGGAACTAAGGGGCCTAGCCCAAACCATAAAAAACAGCCCCAGACCATTATTCCTCCTCCACCAAACTTTACAGTTGGCTCTAAGCATTGGGGCAGGTAGTGTTCTCCTGGCATCCGCCAAACCCAGATTCGTTGGACTGCTATATGGTGAAGCATGATTCATCACTCCAGAGAACGCTTTTCCCCTGCTCCAGAGTCCAATGGCGGTGAGCTTTACACCACTCCAGCCGACACTTGGCATTGCGTGATGTTAGGCTTGTTTGTGGCTGCTCAGCCATGGAAACCCATTTCAGCTCCCGACGAACAGCTCTTGTGCTGACGTTGCTTCCAGAGGCAGTTTGGAACCCGGTAGTGAGTGTTGCAATCGAGGACAGACAATTTTTACGCGCCGTGCTCTTCAGCACTCGGTGGTCCCATTCTGTGAGCTTGTGTGGCCTACCATTTCCCAGCTGAGCGTTTTTGCTCCTATATGTTTCCACTTCACAATAACAGTAATTACAGTTGACCGGGACAGCTCTAGCAGGGCAGACATTTTACGAACTGACTTGTTGGAAAGGTGGTATCCTATGAAGGTGCCACGTTGAAAGTCACTGAGCTCTTCAGTAAGGCCATTCTCCTGCCAATGTTTGTCTGTGGAGATTGCATGGTTGTGTGCTTGAATTTATACACCTGTCAGCAACAGCTGTTTCTGGAATAGCCGAATCCACTAATTTGAAGGGGTGTCCACATACTTTTGTATATATAGTGTACTTTCAATAGTGGACTAATTCATAGTAAAAGGCATTGAAGCACTCAAAGTAACACAGGCTCTCTTGGACCTTTTCATGTACCATGGATTGTCCTTGGTCCATTTGACCATTTTGTTCTAGCCTGACTGGGTTTAACAGGGTGAAGTGAAGCCCTCCAGGAAGGAGGAGGCTGATTGGAGCCTCAGCCAAAGGATTTCAAAGGGGAACACTCTCTCTCTCTCACATCTATAGGGATGCCATTTGAAAAGCAGCCATGAGAATAGTAGGAGGCATCATCAGCATGCATGAACAACCTTTGTATTCTCCGCACATCAACCCTGCTCAGAAAGACCTTCTGACTCACACTAGGCGTTTCAACTGTTGGTGTCGGCTACCACACGATTCAGATTCACAACACCTCCGACAGCACCATATGCTGCTCTGACACTCATGATGATACATGATAAACACCAGAGGTGGTCAGTGCCATTTAAGATGAGGGAGGACAATATATATGTTTTATGAGCCTGGCCTTCTATTACAGCATATTGAATGACTGTCATTAATATTCCATTCACCCAGCTCAATGTAACATCGATAGGTTTAAGCTCTACATGATAGTCATATTTTTCCTATACCCATCAAGAGGTTGCTACAACCTAGCCAGCCTATGAATGAAATTTTACAATGTAGGTGCACAGGTCGAGAGTAAAAATCAGAGTAATCAAGGTGACAGACAGTGACAGTTGCAAACAAAAGTTTGTATTGGACAAATTTAGGTATGTTGATCCCTGTTTCGTTACGTTTGCTTCCGTTTAAGAAACGTTTTTCAACAGAACTGGTGGAATGAATACACCCCTGATCACATGCAAACACAGAACTACATGATCTCTTTACCTGTTGTATATGGTGTATTCGGAAAGTATTCAGACCACTTGACTTTTTCAACATTTTGTCAAGTTACAGCCTTAATCTAAAATTGATTAAATTGTTTTTCCCCTCATTAATCTATACACAATACCCCATAATGACAAAACAAAAACAGGTTTACAAATATTAAACTGAAATATCACATTTACGTAAGTATTCAGACCCTTTACTCAATACTTTGTTGAAGTACATTTGGCCGTGATTACAGTTGGGCAAATCAAGGACATTCAGAGACTTGTCCCGAAGCCACTCCTGCGTTGTCTTGACTGTGTGTTTAGGGTCGTTGTCCTGTTTGAAAGTGAACCTTTTTCCCCAGTCTGAGGTCCTGAGTGCTCTGGAGCACGTTTTCGTGAAGGATATCTCTGTACTTTGCTCCGTTCATCTTTCCCTCTATCCTGACTAGTCTCCTAGTCCCTGCCGCTGAAAAACATCCCCGCAGCATGATGCTGCCACCACCATGCTTCACCGTAGGGATGGTGCCACGTTTCTTCCAGACATGACGCTTGGCATTCAGGCCAAAGAGTTAACGGTTTTATTTCTTAAAAAACAGAGAAACAGCCTGATGTCAGAGTGAGGGAAAAACAAGTCTGTCTGTCTGTCTGTCTGTCTGTCCGTCCGTCCGTCCGTCCGTCCGTCCGTCCGTCCGTCTGTCTCTGTCTGGATCTCTCTCTCTCCGTCTGCCTGCGTCTCTCTCTCTGTCCTTCTGCCTCTGTCTCTCTCTCTGTCCGTCTGCCTGCATCTGCCTGAAACTCTCTCTCTCTCTCTCTGTCCGTCTGCCTGCATCTGCCTGAAACTCTCTCTCTCTCTGTCCGTCTGCGTCTCTCTCTCTCTCTCTCTCTCTCTCTCTCTCTCTCTCTCTCTCTCTCTCTCTCTCTGTCCGTCTGCCTGCATCTGCCTGAAACTCTCTCTCTCTGTCCGTCTGCCTGCGTCTCTCTCTCTCTCTCTCTGTCCGTCTGCCTGCGTCTCTCTCTCTCTCTGTCCGTCTGCCTGCGTCTCTCTCTCTCTCTCTCTCTCTCTCTCTGTCCGTCTGCCTGCGTCTCTCTCTCTCTGTCCGTCTGCCTGCGTCTCTCTCTCTCCGTCTGCCTGCGTCTCTCTCTCTCTCTATCTCTCTGTCCGTCTGTCTGTCTCTCTCTCTCTCTGTCCGTCTCTCTCTGTCTCTCTCTCTCTCTGTCCGTCTGCCTGCGTCTCTCTCTCTCTGTCCGTCTGCCTGCGTCTCTCTCTCTCTCTGTCCGTCTGCCTGCGTCTCTCTCTCTCTCTGTCCGTCTGCCTGCGTCTCTCTCTCTCTGTCCGTCTGCCTGCGTCTCTCTCTCTGTCCGTCTGCCTGCGTCTCTCTCTCTCTCTGTCCGTCTGCCTGCGTCTCTCTCTCTCTCTGTCCGTCTGCCTGCGTCTCTCTCTCTCTGTCCGTCTGCCTGCGTCTCTCTCTCTCTCTCTGTCCGTCTGCCTGTGTCTCTCTCTCTCTCTGTCCGTCTGCCTGCGTCTCTCTCTCTGTCCATCTGCCTGCGTCTCTCTTTCTGTCCGTCTGCCTGCGTCTCTCTCTCTCTCTGTCCGTCAACCTGTGTCTCTCTCTCTCCTGTCTGTGTGTCCGTCCGTGTCTGTCCCGCCATACATCCTGTGTCTGTATCCCCTGTTTGTATCTCTCTCTTGTCTCATACGCAACACCACCGTAAACTGAAGGAAATACCAAGTTCAACATACACCTTGACTGTTAGTTCATGACTAACACAAATTTTATGTGAACTTATTTCACGTTGAAGACTGTCCCCGTCATCAAACGTAATTTAAGAGTGGAGTTAAAACGAAACGGAAATTGTTCCACTTTTCTGCGCTGACTCTGCTGCATTGTCAGTCAACATCAGTCTTGAACACTGCATCTGATGAACTGACTGACAGACGACAAAGACAGGTTGACTTCATTGTCACAGCTGTCACTGATATGAGTCATGATGCCATGGGCGATTTGGAACCAGTTTCCAATGACTTCCTGTCTCTCTTCCTGCCAGTCAGCCAGTCAGAGCGTGGCAGGTGGAAGGATGTGTCTGATGGACAGACACTGATGTCTCCTAGAGTCTAGACAACTAATTTTCCCACATTTTTTAGCAAAAACTTTTAGAAATAGTTGAAAATGTATTACAAATAAAAAACTGAAATATCACATTTATGTAAGTATTCAGACTCTTTACTCAGTACTTTGTTGAAGCAGCGATTATAGCCTCAAGGTCTGTTGAATTTACCACAAGTGAACTCCACTCAAATTGTAGAAACATCTCAAGGATGTTCAATGGAAACAGGATGCACCTGAGCTCAATTTCGAGATTCATAGCAAAGGGTGTGAATACTTCCTTAAATAAGATATTTCTGTGTTTAATTTCTGCAGCAGTTTATGTGTCGGGGAGCTAGGGTCAGTCTGTTATATCTGGAGTACCTCTGTCTTATCCGGTGTCCTGTGTGAATTTAAGTATGCTCTCTATAATTCTCTCTTTCTCTGAGGACCTGAGCCCTAGAACCATGCCTCAGGACTACCTGGCATGATGACTCCTTGCTGTCCCAAGTCCACCTGGCTGTGCTGCTGCTCCAGTTTCAACTGTTCTGCCTGCGGCTATGGAACCCTGATCTGTTCACCGGACGTGCTACCTGTCCCAGACCTGCTGTTTTCAACTCTCTAGAGACAGCAGGAGTGGTAGAGATACTCTTAATGATCGGCTATGAAAAGCCAACTGACATTTACTCCTGAGGTGCTGACTTGCTGCACCCTCGACAACTACTGTGATTATTATTATTCGACCCTGCTGGTCATTTATGAACATTTGAACATCTTGGCCATGTTCTGTTATAATCTCCACCCGGCACAGCCAGAAGAGGACCGGCCACCCTTCATAGCTTGGTTTCCCTCTAGGTTTCTTCCTAGGTTTTGACCTTTCTAGGGAGTTTTTCCTAGCCACCGTGCTTCTACACCTGCATTGCTTGCTGTTTGTGGTTTTAGGCTGGGTTTCTGTACAGCACTTTGATATATCAGCTGATGTAAGAAGGGCTATATAAATACATTTGATTAGATTTTTTTTTTAAATGAATTGCAAAAATGTCTTAAACCCTGTTTTCGCTTTGTCATTATGGGGTATTGTGTAGATTGATGAGGGGGGGAATGATTTAATTCATTTTAGTATAAGGCTGTAACGTAACAAAATGTGGAAAAGGGGAAGGGGTCTGAATACATTCCAAATGCACTGTATGAGAGGAGAAGTCAGGAGGAAAACAGACAAGAGTGTGTGTGTGTATGTGCACGCGTGCGTGTGTGTAAACATCTGGGAGGTTCTGTAATAATGGCAAAATTCCACAGATTGAGTCTCCCCCAGCATTCCGGAGAATCCATCCGTATCACTTGTTTAGTAAACAGGGTCAAGTTTCAAATCAGGATGGGTGCTACAACTGCCAACCCTAGGGATTAAACAACACACACACCCATCCCCAACTACACATCACCCAAACACACACCCATACCCAACTACACATCACCCAAACACACACCCAAACCCCCACCAGAGCCCTCTTGGCTTGATTTGGTGTTCAACCGTTTGAATCACGTTCCAATTATAGTCTGCAATGTTAGTATACTATATATAATCATCTGCGTGGATATAAATCCAATTACTAATTGTTGCGTAGTGTTGGAGATTGTTCTCTAATAATTCTGATCGGCAATAACCAGCATTAGGACCTCCAATACAATTTACAATGCCTTCAGAAAGTATTCACACCCCGTGACTTATTCCATATTTTGCTGTGTTACAGCCTGAATTCAAAATGGATTACTATTTTTTTCTTCACCCAATTCACACACAAATACCCCACAAACACAAATATTATGTTTATTTTTTTTTAAATCAAATACAGAAATATCTCATTTACATAAGTACTCACACCCTTGAGTCAATACACGTTAGAAAAACATTTGTCAGTGATTACAGCTGTCTTTCTGGGTAAGGCTCTATGGGCTTGCCATAACAAACGGGTTGAACACATATTGACTAAAGATATATCAGCTTTTCATTTTTAATGAGTTAAAATGCTGGTGTATTGTGTGTAGGCCAGTGACAAAACATATGTAATCCTATTTAACAACAACAACATGTGGAAAAAGTCAAGGGGTGTGAATACTTTCTGAAGGCACTACATCTCAAATCCCCCAAAAACTATTAATCATCATATTGCAAAACAGGATTATTTAGGATTATTTATCATCTCAACTATTATCAGCTGTTCTATATATTAAAAACGAAAACACAATCTCAAAAATCTCAATAGGAGACTGTTTCATCCAAAGTGACTAACAGCAGTGGGTGGAGACATTTTCACATGGGGGGCCCTAGCGAAAATCAAACCCACGTGGGGGGCCCTAGCGAAAATCAAACCCACGTGGGGGGCCCTAGCGAAAATCAAGCCCACATGGGGGGCCCTAGCGAAAATCAAACCCACATGGGGGGCCCTAGCGAAAATCAAACCCGAAAATCAAACCCATGGGGGCCCTAGCGAAAATCAAACCCATGTGGGGGCCCTAGCGAAAATCAAACCCACATGGGGGGCCCTAGCGAAAATCAAACCCACATGGGGGGCCCTAGCGAAAATCAAACCCACATGGGGGGCCCTAGCGAAAATCAAACCCACATGGGGGGCCCTAGCGAAAATCAAACCCACGTGGGGGGCCCTAGCGAAAATCAAACCCACGTGGGGGCCCTAGCGAAAATCAAGCCCACATGGGGGGCCCTAGCGAAAATCAAACCCACATGGGGGGCCCTAGCGAAAATCAAACCCACATGGGGGGCCCTAGCGAAAATCAAACCCACATGGGGGCCCTAGCGAAAATCAAACCCACACGGGGGGCCCTAGCGAAAATCAAGCCCACATGGGGGGCCCTAGCGAAAATCAAACCCACATGGGGGGCCCTAGCGAAAATCAAGCCCACATGGGGGGCCCTAGCGAAAATCAAACCCACATGGGGGGCCATAGCGAAAATCAAACCCACATGGGGGGCCCTAGCGAAAATCAAACCCACATGGGGGGCCCTAGCGAAAATCAAACCCACATGGGGGGCCCTAGCGAAAATCAAGCCCACATGGGGGGCCCTAGCGAAAATCAAACCCACATGGGGGGCCCTAGCGAAAATCAAACCCACATGGGGTGGCAGGGTAGCCTAGTGGTTAGAGTGTTGGACTAGTAACCAGAAGGTTGCAAGTTCAAACCCCTGAGCTGACAAGGTACAAATCTGTTGTTCTGCCCCTGAACAGGTAGTTAACCCACTGTTCCTAGGCCATCATTGAAAATAAGAATTTGTTCTTAACTGACTTGCCTGGTTAAATAATGGTAAAATATATATTTTTTTAAAACAACCCTGACATAGCAAGCACTATGCTCCACCAACTGAGCCATGCATTTAAAATGTCTACAATATACATTTATGATCTGAATGACCAGGGTGTTTCTAGTGTTCATTGTCATGTGCTCGAGTGCTGTGAATGTCTTGCTCTTTTTCCCAACAAGAAAATACATTTAAAAAGTAAAGCAGAACAAAAACATCAGAAATAAGAAGAAAACGAGAAAGTAAGTAAGCTGTGTGTGAGTGAGCGTGAGTTTGTAATACAGATTAACCTTTAGGCATTATGTGTGAAAGCTGTTTTGCTGTGACAAGTTGACGAAGCACGAGAACGCTCGGTGAAATGAGCTGCTGTCAATCTGAGATGATAAGGCGGGCTGGGGGAACCAGTTAGAGAAGGACAGACGTAGGCCATGTACGAATACCCGTACTTGCTTTCTAAATAGTAGGATTTTATAGTATGTGAAATAGTATGCTTTAAATGTCAGGATGTCATACTTATTTAGACTTTTAATGTAGTAGAATTCTCTTGTGTTTCGAGACCCACATCTGTTTGACAACAGCTGATAATCAGCTGACGGGAGGTGCTGTACCAAAATGAACCAATGGCAGGAATCACCACACTTGCACATTCTTAGTAGGAGGAGCCTAGTATGCTGATATTTGTTGCTTACTGCATTTGTTTTGACTAAACAGTACGATAGTATGCAGTATGATTAGTACACAGTATGCAGTTTTAGTAAGCGGTAGGCAAGGCAGATTTGGGACATGGCCACAGTCTCTATCTGATACAATAATATTGTACATAAAGGCATACTGCATAGCTTCTCTTTCACCTGTGGTTGCAATAGAAATTATATACACAACTGTGAGAGAAGCAAACACACAAAGAAAACCTGTTCAGTTCATGCCTTCATTTTCTTGTTTGATTTTGCCCGCCGGCTCACCCTTCTCTCTCCCTCTCTTTCTCTCTCCCTCTCTCGCTTTCTTGCCCTCTCTCCCTCTCAGCTCATTGGCTTTGACCTTGAGATGTGACAGCCAGCCAACATGGCTAATCAAGGGACCGAGGTAAAGAGGGGAGAGATGGAAGGGAAGGAGAGATGAGAGAATATTACATAGGACGTCCTCTGTGACATAACAAGGTTGCGGAGTTGGAGAGAGAATTGACAGAAGATGGGAGAAAGGGGGATAATATTAGAGGCCCAGCGAGAGCTTAAAGGTCATTGTGTGTGTGTGTGTGTGTGTGTGTGTGTGTGTGTGTGTGTGTGTGTGTGTGTGTGTGTGTGTGTGTGTGTGTGTGTGTGTGTGTGTGTGTGTGTGTGTGTGTGTGTGTGTGTGTGTGTGCGTGCGTGCGTGCGTGCGTGCGTGCGTGCGTGCGTGCGTGCGTGCGTGTGTGTGTGTGTGCGTGTGTGCGTGTAAAAAAAAAAGACGTGGACGCTGTGATTTCTTTTGTGTTTGAAAAGACTGTAAAGTGCCACCATTACAGAAGAACATCCTCACCTCCACCATTACAGAAGAACATCCTCACCTCCACCATTACAGAAGAACGCATTCACCTCCACCATTACAGAAGAACATCCTCACCTCCACCATTACAGAAGAACATCCTCACCTCCACCATTACAGAAGAACGCATTCACCTCCACCATTACAGAAGAACATCCTCACCTCCACCATTACAGAAGAACATCCTCACCTCCACCATTACAGAAGAACGCCTTCACCTCCACCATTACAGAAGAACGCATTCACCTCCACCATTACAGAAGAACATCCTCACCTCCACCATTACAGAAGAACATCCTCACCTCCACCATTACAGAAGAACGCATTCACCTCCACCATTACAGAAGAACACCTTCACCTCCACCATTACAGAAGAACATCCTCACCTCCACCATTACAGAAGAACGCCTTCACCTCCACCATTACAGAAGAACACCTTCACCTCCACCATTACAAAAGAACGCCTTCACCTCCACCATTACAGATGGTTGGATCTCATCTGTGCAGGTCTATGGGAACATAGACAATGCTGCTTCAAACAGCTGCTGTAGTAGTCACAATAACTAATATTGGACAGCTATCACAACAGCATATTTACATAGAGAAATCTATGTGTCCCTACGGTAAAGGTTTAGCTAAGGTATTACCACTACTGTATACGTAGCTCGCTATAGTATATATTAAAATGTATTTTTGTTGAGGGCAATACGTCAAATCTTATAGCAGGCTTCTTCCATGGTGGAGATTTGATTTGATTTGATTTTCCATACTGATATCACCTGGAGACAAGGAGGAAGGAGGCTAGGACAGGAAGCCGTGTTATACTATTAAAATGCAGCCATTGGTGTTCTTATGTGACATCACACCTCTCTCTCTCTGCCTGATGAACTCTGGGTGACGTGTGCCCTGACCTCTGTCCACCCAGTGTCCCCCAGTCCCTCACTCTGTGCCACAGCCAGGTGAGGGGATACAGGGTAAGTCCTAACACAGAAACTGTGACTGTGCTGTGACTCCTCAAGGAGGTGGTGACAGGGAAAGACCAGCGGAGGGCAGGTGTCCACGACTTAAAGGGATAGTTCACCCAAATGTCAAAATGACGTGTGTGTGTGTAAGATGTCTCTGGACAAGGTTGGACAGCAACTCAGGCTTTGGTTAAGTTTCCCTGTGTCCAATGCTAACGTTTTCGACAATTGTGGCACGTATCCCATCCAAGTCCCGGGAACCAATATTAGCATGTTAAATTGATTATGAAACAAAGTCACTTATTGATGATTTGAACATGATGACCTATCAGTGCTAATATCGGTATCATGACTTGCTATGTGACACGTCCTATGTATGTTTTCTAATACCTACAAATGGCATAATGAACTTGACCTTGACCTCGTGTAAAAGACTTGGAGAATTAGGTTATTCTTATGTTCTCCTCATGTCCAATTACACAATGAAAGTATGTCATCATTTCATAAGTGTTAATAACCATGGATTAAATGTAATGAAATCTCAGAGGCTTCGCTCCATGGCTCTCCAAGTGTTTGGGAAATTAAGGGAAAATTAAACTAAACATATTTGCAAATGCGCCCCTGGGTTGCGATATTCAGGGACATAATTGCCTTGTGGAAGCATCTGTTACATGTCGGTTTAATTGGAGTAAATCAGGCCTAGAGAAAGTAGCACATTGAACTGCCCAGAAAGCTTTGAAAATGGGTCATTTAAATCATTTACTTAAGCTACATCGTAATGTTACAACGAAAATGAAGAGCAAACTAGATTTTGTCAACAAAATAACAATACATATATTTTTATCATCTTTGATAAGTTTCCTCAATGTGTAAAACAAATATGTTTTATATAACCAAAAACAGTCTTCCTCTACTTTGTAGTATGAACCAGAAGCGTCCCATTGAGCATCATCTTGTCTATTGAGGTCACCACTCCCCTTATCATAATCCAGCAGAATGAGGCATTACTGACAAATCAACCACTTTCCCATGGAGACAAATGATAATTAACCAGTTTAACAAATATTCGGAGTGTGTAAATTAGTGCCTGTCTGCTAGGGGCATCAACGGAGAGAAACAGTGACTTCCACTTCAGTTCATTTGTCTTGGGGTAGGATAGAGGGTCTAGTTTATGCACCGTGCTATACAAACACTGACAGTCAAAACACTATACAGATCAAATCAAAAGCCTTCCCAATATACATGCCAATAGAAAATGCCTCATGTGATCATCATTCAAAGAGCCTGATTCACTTGAGAATCAGTGAATCAGTGTGCAACGCAGACATTGCATAAATCATTTGTTTTACATACACTTGAAATGTATGTCATTATAGCCTTATGGCATCATGGCATTTGCATTAATTATCGTTAATAACTAACGGATATCAAGCCATCAGCATCCAAACGTACCATTTTATAAGGAGAGGTTTGGAATGTCACCTATGAGGTCATCCACAGTAGACTCCAATAGGAAGCCACTAAGGAGTTGAGCCGAGACAGTTAGTTATACTGGAAAGGCCATTCCACTCAGGTATTTGCTTCAACAGACTCTAGGGCTGGACCCAAATAGCACCGTATTCCCTATTTAGTGCACTGCTTTTGACCAGGGTCTATAGGGACATAGCCGTAGTGAATAATGTTTAAATTTGACAAGATTATACTGATATCTGGTTCCACAAGGAGGACCGTGAGACGCTGTGTACTGTCACTAGTGATCACTTTACACACTGATTCCTATGTATATGCGTACTGTCACTAGTGATCACTTTACACACTGATTCCTATGTATATGCGTACTGTCACTAGTGATCACTTTACACACTGATTCCTATGTATATGCGTACTGTCACTAGTGATCACTTTACACACTGATTCCTATGTATATGTGTACTGTCACTAGTGATCACTTTACACACTGATTCCTATGTATATGTGTACTGTCACTAGTGATCACTTTACACAATGATTCCTACGTATAAGTGTACTGTATCTGTGAAGTGTGGGGTGGCCACCCCACATGTGCTCTCTCTAATTCTCTCTTTCTCTCTTTCTTTCTCTCTCTCTGAGGACCTGAGCCCTAGGACCATGCCCCAGGACTACCTGACATGATGACTCCTTGCTGTCCCCAGTCCACCTGACCGTGCTGCTGCTCCAGTTTCAACTGTTCTGCCTTATTATTATTCGACCATGCTGGTCATTTATGAACATTTGAACATCTTGGCCATGTTCTGTTATAATCTCCACCCGGCACAGCCAGAAGAGGACTGGCCACCCCACATATCATGGTTCCTCTCTAGGTTTCTTCCTAGGTTTTAGCCTTTCTAGGGAGTTTTTCCTAGCCACCGTGCATCTACACCTGCATTGCTTGCTGTTTGGGGTTTTAGGCTGGGTTTCTGTACAGCACTTTGAGATATCAGCTGATGTACGAAGGGCTATATAAATACATTTGATTTGATTTGATTTGATTTGGTAGGAGAGACTGATTTATAATATGATGCATGTGGAACCTGTAGAGGTAATAATGTCTCAATTCCTTCTTTTCATTTTCTTTCATCAAAGCCCTTTTAAACCCCCACCACATCTCAGAACATTTAAAACCTCACTCCATCTAAAGCCGTCTAAAACCTCACTACATTTAGAAGACACACAGTAAAGTACCAAAGACAACTGCAGAGGAGTGGGAGATCAGCCAAATGTGTCAGAACATTTTCCAAGAATCCCCAAAACAGACTAGTAAGTAAGCCAGCGTCGCTAGCGTCAGCATTAAAGACGGTACAAAAAAATACAATACATTAGCAAAATCAAAAAGAAGCTAGATTTCTGTATTGTTGAACATATTCAATGTAACCTAATGACCGGTGAAATAAGAACTGAACCCGGTGTACCAAGCCGACTAACTGACTAATGACCGGTGAAATAAGAACTGAACCCGGTGTACCAAGCCGACTATCTGACTAATGACCGTGAAATAAGAACTGAACCCGGTGTACCAAGCCGACTATCTGACTAATGACCGGTGAAATAAGAACTGAACCCGGTGTACCAAGCCGACTATCTGACTAATGACCGGTGAAATAAGAACTGAACCCGGTGTACCAAGCCGACTAACTGACTAATGACCGGTGAAATAAGAACTGAACCCGTGTACCAAGCCGACTATCTGACTAATGACCGGTGAAATAAGAACTGAACCCGGTGTACCAAGCCGACTAACTGACTAATGACCGGTGAAATAAGAACTGAACCCGGTGTACCAAGCCGACTAACTGACTAATGACCGGTGAAATAAGAACTGAACCCGGTGTACCAAGCCGACTAACTGACTAATGACCGGTGAAATAAGAACTGAACCCGGTGTACCAAGCCGACTATCTGACTAATGACCGTGAAATAAGAACTGAACCCGGTGTACCAAGCCGACTATCTGACTAATGACCGGTGAAATAAGAACTGAACCCGGTGTACCAAGCCGACTATCTGACTAATGACCGGTGAAATAAGAACTGAACCCGGTGTACCAAGCTGACTATCTGACTAATGACCGGTGAAATAAGAACTGAACCCGTGTACCAAGCTGACTATCTGACTAATGACCGTGAAATAAGAACTGAACCCGTGTACCAAGCTGACTATCTGACTAATGACCGGTGAAATAAGAACTGAACCCGTGTACCAAGCCAACTATCTGACTAATGACCGTGAAATAAGAACTGAACCCGGTGTACCAAGCTGACTATCTGACTAATGACCGGTGAAATAAGAACTGAACCCGTGTACCAAGCTGACTATCTGACTAATGACCGGTGAAATAAGAACTGAACCCGTGTACCAAGCCGACTATCTGACTAATGACCGTGAAATAAGAACTGAACCCGGTGTACCAAGCCGACTATCTGACTAATGACCGGTGAAATAAGAACTGAACCCAGTGTACCAAGCTGACTATCTGACTAATGACCGGTGAAATAAGAACTGAACCCGGTGTACCAAGCCGACTATCTGACTAATGACCGGTGAAATAAGAACTGAACCCGGTGTACCAAGCCGACTATCTGAATAATGACCGGTGAAATAAGAACTGAACCCGGTGTACCAAGCCGACTAACTGACTAATGACCGGTGAAATAAGAACTGAACCCGGTGTACCAAGCCGACTAACTGACTAATGACCGTGAAATAAGAACTGAACCCGTGTACCAAGCCGACTAACTGACTAATGACCGTGAAATAAGAACTGAACCCGTGTACCAAGCCGACTAACTGACTAATGACCGTGAAATAAGAACTGAACCCGGTGTACCAAGCCGACTAACTGACTAATGACCGTGAAATAAGAACTGAACCCGGTGTACCAAGCCGACTATCTGACTAATGACCGGTGAAATAAGAACTGAACCCGGTGTACCAAGCCGACTATCTGACTAATGACCGGTGAAATAAGAACTGAACCCGGTGTACCAAGCCGACTAACTGACTAATGACCGGTGAAATAAGAACTGAACCCGGTGTACCAAGCCGACTATCTGACTAATGACCGTGAAATAAGAACTGAACCCGGTGTACCAAGCCGACTATCTGACTAATGACCGGTGAAATAAGAACTGAACCCGTGTACCAAGCCGACTATCTGACTAATGACCGTGAAATAAGAACTGAACCCGTGTACCAAGCTGACTATCTGACTAATGACCGTGAAATAAGAACTGAACCCGTGTACCAAGCTGACTATCTGACTAATGACCGTGAAATAAGAACTGAACCCGGTGTACCAAGCTGACTATCTGACTAATGACCGGTGAAATAAGAACTGAACCCGTGTACCAAGCCAACTATCTGACTAATGACCGGTGAAATAAGAACTGAACCCGTGTACCAAGCCGACTATCTGACTAATGACCGGTGAAATAAGAACTGAACCCGGTGTACCAAGCTGACTATCTGACTAATGACCGGTGAAATAAGAACTGAACCCGTGTACCAAGCCGACTATCTGACTAATGACCGTGAAATAAGAACTGAACCCGTGTACCAAGCCGACTATCTGACTAATGACCGGTGAAATAAGAACTGAACCCGGTGTACCAAGCTGACTATCTGACTAATGACCGGTGAAATAAGAACTGAACCCGGTGTACCAAGCCGACTATCTGACTAATGACCGTGAAATTAGAACTGAACCCGGTGTACCAAGCCGACTAACTGACTAATGACCGTGAAATAAGAACTGAACCCGGTGTACCAAGCTGACTATCTGACTAATGACCGGTGAAATAAGAACTGAACCCGTGTACCAAGCCGACTAACTGACTAATGACCGGTGAAATAAGAACTGAACCCGGTGTACCAAGCTGACTATATGACTAATGACCGGTGAAATAAGAACTGAACCCGGTGTACCAAGCTGACTATCTGACTAATGACCGTGAAATAAGAACTGAACCCGTGTACCAAGCCGACTATCTGACTAATGACCGTGAAATAAGAACTGAACCCGGTGTACCAAGCCGACTAACTGACTAATGACCGGTGAAATAAGAACTGAACCCGGTGTACCAAGCCGACTAATTGACTAATGACCGTGAAATAAGAACTGAACCCGGTGTACCAAGCCGACTAACTGACTAATGACCGTGAAATAAGAACTGAACCCGGTGTACCAAGCCGACTAACTGACTAATGACCGGTGAAATAAGAACTGAACCCGGTGTACCAAGCCGACTATCTGACTAATGACCGTGAAATAAGAACTGAACCCGGTGTACCAAGCCGACTAACTGACTAATGACCGTGAAATAAGAACTGAACCCGGTGTACCAAGCCGACTATCTGACTAATGACCGTGAAATAAGAACTGAACCCGGTGTACCAAGCCGACTATCTGACTAATGACCGGTGAAATAAGAACTGAACCCGGTGTACCAAGCCGACTATCTGACTAATGACCGTGAAATAAGAACTGAACCCGGTGTACCAAGCCGACTATCTGACTAATGACCGGTGAAATAAGAACTGAACCCGGTGTACCAAGCCGACTATCTGACTAATGACCGTGAAATAAGAACTGAACCCGGTGTACCAAGCCGACTATCTGACTAATGACCGTGAAATAAGAACTGAACCCGGTGTACCAAGCCGACTATCTGACTAATGACCGTGAAATAAGAACTGAACCCGGTGTACCAAGCCGACTATCTGACTAATGACCGTGAAATAAGAACTGAACCCGGTGTACCAAGCCGACTAACTGACTAATGACCGTGAAATAAGAACTGAACCCGGTGTACCAAGCCGACTATCTGACTAATGACCGGTGAAATAAGAACTGAACCCGGTGTACCAAGCCGACTATCTGACTAATGACCGTGAAATAAGAACTGAACCCGGTGTACCAAGCCGACTATCTGACTAATGACCGTGAAATAAGAACTGAACCCGGTGTACCAAGCCGACTATCTGACTAATGACCGTGAAATAAGAACTGAACCCGGTGTACCAAGCCGACTATCTGACTAATGACCGGTGAAATAAGAACTGGACCCGGTGTACCAAGCCGACTATCTGACTAATGACCGTGACAGGAAGTGTAATGACTGAGCGCTAAGCGGTTGTATTGTTGTAACTCTCTGGCCAGTGTGAAAGCAATATAATAATATAAGGTATGCAGGTCAGTGTATCTCTTCCTGGACCTAGTTACTGCCCCCACCATTCCATTATGTACATTTAATCATAGAATGAATCCTACCTGTCATCCTTCATAATGTCCAAACTTGATCACGGCAATACCATTTCTATTAGAACCCGGATGGGCCAATTCCGTAATGCGGCGGTGAAACCTTTCACCCTGTTTGGGCTTAAAAAATGGCATTCAGTATTGGTCTGGAAGAGAATGGGCAAGGCCCCGCTGCCAAATATGGAATTAAAAACGTGTTTTTGTCTGCACCATCCACATCCTGTTGTGTTGTTCTCCATCCACTATGGACTTTTATTTAATTGATATAGTTCTGACAGGGACACATGAATCAACATTTCAGGTTCAACAACATGAATGTAAAAGTGCAGGAGGCCTCAACGCTAATCTGTCCGGGGTGTCATCCCCATTGGGGGCACAAGGGCACGTGCCCCATCAGATGTCCTTCTTCTTTTTATACATTTATTACTAAACTACTAAACTTAACCGAAGCCCACGTTTTCTCATAATTATTTATAAAAAGATGTCAGCAGTATTTTGCGGAGGGGGGAACTACTCTCCCTAGTAAGTGGTTCCTTCCAAGGTGCATCACGAAGCAAAGATATGCTTGCAGAGAGTATCATGGAGGAGGAGGGAGTGTCGAGTGACACACAGCGTTTGATTTGATTGTAGCTGCCGGTGATGGGCAGGACTATGGTATGTATGTAAAGTAATACATTTTTCTGCAATTTCAGGCTTGTCTAGCTATCGTAGTTGGCATGCCTGCTGGCAAGGTTGCTAGACTTTAGGAACTACGAAAATTGCTTTCATTCTTGGGTTATGATACTATATACCGTGGCAGCTGTACTAAAAGGCATAACAGTTCATAAAGAATCAATGTGCATCATTAATTAAAATTACAATTGAACAGGTAATGAGGTATGAGGTAGGTTTAACCAAGCTAGCTAACACATCCATTCAACACACTACTACACTGATCTTTACCAGAGGTGGATGGGTCTGAGGAGATGTGATGGTAATCATTTTTTTTATTATATATATATATATAATTAAATCAAGGTTTCTTAATTCTCAAGGTTAATGAGAAGTTTATGACCCATGTGATAGTTGCCCTGCTCTCACTATAACCACACGGCTTTGCATTAACTCACACTCAATATGCCCAGAGTCAAGGAGATGAGGAGGAGTTAGAACTGTATTGTAAACATAGTATCATGACCTATATTTCATCTCAATGTTAAAATGGAAAGAATACCTCATGAGACTGTTGTGTACTGCAGAGAAGGACATTAGCTGGGTTATAGGGCCTCTGCCACATCTCATCAAGACATGTATAGCCAGCTGGGGGGGGATGTCTGACTGGGTCCCATGAAGGCCCTTTCAACCAGGGAAAACACATCTTAATCACAAACTGTCTGCCGTACCACAACGCCTCACGCTTGGACATGGGGTGCATCTCAATAGTCTAACATGACTTCTCCTTTTCTCCTCTCCTTCATCAGATTCTGCACTGATCTGAAAACATGAAGGACAGGTGAAAGCTCTGTGGTGACTGACTGCCTACAAGCCTAACCCACCGGCCCTCACCAGCTGTCCAAAGAGAGATGTAAAAAAAAAAACTATGCCCTGCATCCTCTAAGGCAGGGAAAAGTTACACAGCACAATAACCGTTCAGTTCCTTCGGCCTTCAGTTATGCATATTGTTGATTCAATTTAGGAAATAAAACATTCCTACAGCTATTCATTCATTCATTCATTCAGAGACAGATACTTGGTATTCTTTGTTCTCAACTCAACTCCCTAAGAAATATAATGGCAGCAGCACCGACACGTTAAGAAAAAATACCTTTTCTGCTCTACAGATACAGTCCTATTTAATTATTCAGGACTCCTGAGTGGTGCAGCGGTCTAACGCACTGCATCTCAGCGCAAGAGGTGTCACTACAGTCCCTGGTTCAAATCCAGGCTGTATCACATCCGGATGTGATTGGGAGTCCCATAGGGCGGCGCACAATTGGCCCTGTGTCATCCAGGACTGGGGTAGGCCGTCGTCATAAATAAACATTTGTTCTTAACTGATATGCCGAGTTAAATAAAGGTTAAATAAAATAAATAAAGTATGATCATTGTGCCAGAAAAACAAATGATGAAAATAGTAGGAAGACTTTCCTCATAAGGTCATGGTTTTGTATAGTTTTAAATACAAGGTTAGTTTATAGTTTAAATACAAGGTTACTGAATGGTTTACTGAACAACAGGTTATGCAGACACAGTACATGAAGGACCCCAAGTGCCTCCTTGGTAAAACAAGAATTGGCCAATCAATGAGTTCCAGGTATGATGTCCTCTCCAAGCCCTGACCCCCATTAAGCAGGAATTAACCCAGCCCTCATTGGTTGTGTGAACACACTCTGACGAAAAGCCAATGAGAGGCCTCCACCTCCGACCTTTCAGCAGCTGATGGCCTGTACGTTTGATTGATGGTTAATCAACGTTGATTCTCGTATCAATAGTCAATATCAAATCAAATTGTATTTGTCACATACAACAGGTCTAGACATTACAGTGAAATGCTTACAATTCCTTAACCAACAACGCAGTTCAAGAAACAGAGTTAAGAAAATATTTACTAAATAAACTAAAGTGGGAAAAAAATACATCAAAAAGTAACAAGAAAATGACATAACAATAACGAGACTATATACAGGGGGCATGTGCGGGGGTACAGGTTAGCTGAGGTCATTTGTAAAGTGACTATAATAAATAGCGAGTAGTAGCAGTGTAAAAGAGGGGGGATCAATGTATTGTGATTTGGTTGATGAGAAATGTGATGTTGCCATATATATATATATATATATATATATATATATATATATATATATATAAAATATTATATTCGACTGGGAATAAGTATGCATGCAATCTGCCAGTGTAAACACTACTGCTAGAGACTGGAGCTGTAGTGTTTGTACCATAAAACTAAATGACAACACCTCTCTCGCTCACTCACAGGCGCACACACACCTCTGTGGGGGCCAGGGGAACAGGCCCTTTTAGCATGTCGGTCAGGCTGAGATCTACACCTTCATTATTTGGTTTAAGTGTCTGATTGATGGAGTTGCCAGTTCCAACGTCCCTGGGTTTACTGTTCAACCAGGGACATTGGTGCTGGATTGTTTTAAAGGGACATACAGATGTTGTCCTTTTAATTAAGAAGTTTATAAAGCCCATCTATTAACTCTCTCTATGCTGACAACCAGCTGGTAAAGGGAGGTATGTCAGACCTGGCTTCAAATTGTATTTGAAATTGTTCATTCGAGCGTTTGGTTTTTCCTGCCAGGAGTGTCTGATTGGCTTTACAGGTTTGGGACTATTGGCTCAATCAGCACAGGTGAACTATTTGAACCCAGGTCTGGAAGACAGTTCAGTGACCTCCTGGTTAGAGTGTCCAACCAGAGATTGGAAGGTTGGGAGTTCGATCCCTGGCTGAGTCATCGATCCCTGGCTGAGTCAAAATGGGACCTGGTGCCTCTCTGCTTGACACTCAGCATTAAGGAGATAGATTGGGGTTAGGGCCCAGTGGTAGCCCAGCATCCTTATCCCGGATGCTACAGAAACAGGAGATCCTGCTCCTATGTTCTGGCACTCACAAGCAAAGGCTCCTTCCTTACTTCCTGGAAGACAGTTGGTAAGGTGGGGTGTTGCAGAAGACAACATGTTTTATACTATTATCTATCTATATATACGTATGTCATCTTTTATATAGATCTATTTTTTATCGTCAATTCACCGAAGTTCTACAGCGACGTAGTTAATGTGAAGGCCTCCGACGCTGCGTCTTGAGATTCTACAAGACGAGGAACACGCTTGCAGTTGCTGCAGGCTCAATGTAACTCCCCATAATTTGTGTTGGCTTCCTTCACCGTGGTGAAACAGTCAGGAAAACACATTTTTTTAAATGTCTATAAGTTTCATAACTAAACGAGGCGTGTGCACGCAACTCAACTGGCTCTTGGACTACAGGGGATGTTTTTATGATGAGGATGAAGTTGGTATTACTATTCATTAGGATTGATTTCACCTTTCACAGCCTTTAGAGCAGCTGCACTCATCTGAAACACACACCAATGTGTCCTTGACTGGTAGGATGATGCATAAAAGGCCAATTAACATGGTTAGCCCATGTAGGTGTTTCTTGCTGACTTGTTTTAAGTTGGTGTTTAATAGTGCTGTGACTTTCAGCCCTGATATGTCAGCAGAGAGGAGCGAGGACAGGATGAGAGGAGCGAGGACAGGATGAGAGGAGCGAGGACAGGATGAGAGGAGCGAGGACAGGATGAGAGGAGCGAGGACAGGATGAGAGGAGCGAGGACAGGATGAGAGGAGCGAGGACAGGATGAGAGGAGCGAGGACAGGATGAGAGGAGCGAGGACAGGATGAGAGGAGCGAGGACAGGATGAGAGGAGCGAGGACAGGATGAGAGGAGCGAGGACAGGATGAGAGGAGCGAGGACAGGATGAGAGGAGCTTCATCGTTTTTCCGATAACGCATTAAAGGAGTAGTTTACTATTTTACAGCTTGATATTAGATGGTTCACCCTGAAATTAGATATTAGATGGTTCACCCTGAAAGTAGTCTATTGGCCAGGAGCAACTGTAATCCATCATTCAGTTCTCTTTAAACAGCCATTACAATCTCCAGCTAACTTTAGACACCACTAGCTACAAATCAATGGATGTGATGGGGGAATGTGTCACGTCCTGACCATAAAAAGCCTTTATTTTCTATGGTGGAGTAGGTCAGGGTGTGACTGGTGGGTGTTCTAGTTTATTATTTCTATCTGTAGTCTAGTTTTTGTATTTCTATGTTGGCCTGGTATGGTTCCCAATCAGAGGCAGCTGTCTATCGTTGTCTCTGATTGGGGATCATATTTAGGCAGCCTTTTCCCACCTGTTGTTTGTGGGATCTTGTTTTTGTATTGTTGCTTTTGAGCACTACAAGGCTGTACGTTCGGTTGTTTCTCTATATTGTTTTGTTGCTGGTTCACATTTTAATAAAATATGATGAACCCAAATCACACTGCGCCTTGGGTCTACCCATTTCAACGTTACAGAATGTGAGCATATAAAATATGATGAACCCAAATCACACTGCGCCTTGGGTCTACCCATTTCGACATTACAGAATGTGAGCATATAAAATATATTTTTCTTCAAAATCAACTCCATATTTGTTTTGCTGTTACTTCAATCGGATTTGGCCATTTAAAAAAAAAAATATGCTCACATGCCTCCATCACTTCAATAGATTTTTAGTAATGGCTGTTTAAAGAATACTGAACCATAGATTACCGTTTATCTTGGCCAGTAGACTACTTTCAGGGTGAGGAACCATCTAACAAGAAGTTGTATAAGAGTGAACTACTTCTTCAAGGCTTTGAAGTCAATACTTATGCAGTTTGTGGCCAGAGGCAGACCTACCAACCGTTAAATTATCAGCCATCATGGCTCCTAACATGAGAAGACGTCAATAAGCAGGCTTAAACATCTCCACCTTTCCCAGCCACCACGCAGGATAAAAACATCAAATCACATTTTATTTCTTACATGCTTCGTAAACCAAAGGTGTAGTAGATTAACAGCAAAATGCTGACTTCCCAACAATGAAAAAAGAAGAAGATAAATAATACCATGTCTAACAAACATCTGTGTGAGTAACTAATCATTTAAATGAAAAAGTATAAAAACAACAGGAGGGAAACAGGGGAACAGTTGAGGAAATTCAAAGGTTGTCAAAGAAAAAATAACAAAGTTCGATCTCTTTTCCTCCCTACATCTCACGCCATCTCTCCCTCCCTCTCTCTCTCATACTCTGACACTCATATCATGCTTGATATTTGGGCTGTTACAGTAGACGTGGAAACTACTAGGCAGAAGAAGAGGGGTTAGAGGTGGGGGCACATCCCAGCCTCTCCTAGAAAACTATCACTTTGGGGGGTAAAGGGATCTGAAGTCTGGCTTGGCAGATGGTTCCACTCTGCTGACTCCAGTGATAGCCAATTAGAGCAAGTGTAAATATAACACGAGTAACAACAGCATCGTCAGGAGGAACCTGAGAACAGCCAGACCTACCTTAAAGTACTGGCAGCCAGGCCTTTCACAGCCAGAGTTACAGTCAGGTCAATAAAGCCAGGTGAAATATCATCAACCAATGGCATCAAAACAGTTACACTATCACTATGGGCTGTGCCCCAAATGGCACCCAATTACCACTATAGTGCATTTCTTTTACCAGAGTAGGGTATATGGCCCTGGTCAAAAGTAGTGCACTATAAGGAATAGGTGTCATTTCTATACAACATGGCTGCAGAGGGTTCATGTGGATAGTAAATGTTATCTGATAGGGGTTTGGTTGTCTTTTAGTTTGAGATTGAGGGGGTAGGAGAGGATAGTGGTCATCCATCTTACAACAGGGGCAGTGATACTGCAATAACAACCTGTCCAAACAATAAAACAGAGGTAGACATCCAGCAGCGACCATTTCCTCTCCTATCTGCCTCTCATTCCTCTCTACCTCCTCTCAACCTCCTCTCATTCCTCTCTACCTCCTCTCATTCCTCTCTACCTCCTCTCATTCCTCTCTACCTCCTCTCATTCCTCTCTACCTCCTCTCATTCCTCTCTACCTCCTCTCATTCCTCTCTACCTCCTCTCAACCTCCTCTCATTCCTCTCTACCTCCTCTCATTCCTCTCTACCTCCTCTCATTCCTCTCTACCTCCTCTCATTCCTCTCTACCTCCTCTCATTCCTCTCTACCTCCTCTCATTCCTCTCTACCTCCTCTCATTCCTCTCTACCTCCTCTCATTCCTCTCTACCTCCTCTCATTCCTCTCTACCTCCTCTCATTCCTCTCTACCTCCTCTCATTCCTCTCTACCTCCTCTCATTCCTCTCTTCCTCCTCATTCCTCTCTACCTCCTCTCATTCCTCTCTACCTCCTCTCATTCCTCTCTACCTCCTCTCATTCCTCTCTACCTCCTCTCATTCCTCTCTACCTCCTCTCATTCCTCTCTACCTCCTCTCATTCCTCTCTTCCTCCTCATTCCTCTCTACCTCCTCTCATTCCTCTCTACCTCCTCTCAACCTCCTCTCATTCCTCTCTACCTCCTCTCATTCCTCTCTACCTCCTCTCATTCCTCTCTACCTCCTCTCATTCCTCTCTTCCTCCTCTCATTCCTCTCTACCTCCTCTCATTCCTCTCTACCTCCTCTCTACCTCCTCTCATTCCTCTCTTCCCTCTATTCCTCCTCTCATTCCTCTCTACCTCCTCTCATTCCTCTCTACCTCCTCTCATTCCTCTCTTCCCTCTATTCCTCCTCTCATTCCTCTCTACCTCTCATTCCTCTCTACCTCCTCTCTACCTCCTCTCATTCCTCTCTTCCCTCTATTCCTCCTCTCATTCCTCTCTACCTCCTCTCATTCCTCTCTTCCCTCTATTCCTCCTCTCATTCCTCTCTACCTCCTCTTATTCCTCTCTACCTCCTCTTATTCCTCTCTACCTCCTCTTATTCCTCTCTACCTCCTCTCATACCTCTCTACCTCCTCTCATACCTCTCTACCTCCTCTCATAACTCTCTTCTCTCTACCTCCTCTCATTCCTCTCTTCCTCTTCTCATTCCTCTCATTCCTCTCTTCCTCCTCTCCTCTCCACCTCTCCTTCCTCTCATCCTCCTCTCCACCTCTCATTCCTCTCTACCTCTCATTCCTCTCTACCTCCTCTCCTCTCCACCTCTCATTCCTCTCTACCTATCATTCCTCTTCTCTTCCTCCTCTCATTCCTCTCTTCCTCCTCTCCTCTCCTCCTCTTCCTCCTCTTTAACTCTCATTCCTCTCTACCTCTCATTCCTCTCTACCTCCTCTCCTCTCCACCTCTCATTCCTCTCTACCTATCATTCCTCTTCTCTTCCTCTTCTCATTCCTCTCTACCTCTCATTCCTCTTCTCTTCCTCCTCTCATTCCTCTCTTCCTCCTCTCCTCTCCTCCTCTTCCTCCTCGTTAACTCTCATTCCTCTCTACCTCTCATTCCTCTCTACCTCCTCTCCTCTCCACCTCTCATTCCTCTCTACCTATCATTCCTCTCTACCTCTCATTCCTCTCTACCTCCTCTCCTCTCCTCCTCTTCCTCCTCTCATTCCTCTCTTCCTCCTCTCCTCTCCTCCTCTTCCTCCTCTTTAACTCTCATTCCTCTCTACCTCTCATTCCTCTCTACCTCCTCTCCTCTCCACCTCTCATTCCTCTCTACCTATCATTCCTCTCTACCTCTCATTCCTCTTCTCTTCCTCCTCTCATTCCTCTCTTCCTCCTCTCCTCTCCTCCTCTTCCTCCTCTCTACCTCTCATTCCTCTCTACCTATCATTCCTCTTCTCTTCCTCCTCTCATTCCTCTCTTCCTCCTCTCCTCTCCTCCTCTTCCTCCTCTTTAACTCTCATTCCTCTCTACCTCTCATTCCTCTCCTCTCTACCTCTCATTCCTCTCTTCCTCCTCTCCTCTCCTCCTCTTCCTCCTCTTTAACTCTCATTCCTCTCTACCTCTCATTCCTCTCCTCTCTACCTCTCATGCCTCTCTTCCTCCTCTCCTCTCCTCTCTACCTCTCATGCCTCTCTTCCTCCTCTCCTCTCCTCTCTACCTCTCATCCCTCTCTTCCTCCTCTCCTCTCTACCTCTCATGCCTCTCTTCCTCCTCTCTACCTCTCATCCCTCTCTTCCTCCTCTCCTCTCCTCTACCTCTCATTCCTCTATTCATCCTCCCCCTCTCTTCCTCCTCTCCTCTCCTCCTCCCACTCTCTCTGACTCAGGCCTAGCTGCAGATGGATGTAGATAGCGACATACTCCTATAGGTACATACAGTATGTTGACATACAGCAAACTCAGTATGTTGAAAATAACATTGTTTTTGCACAGCAAACATGTTTAAAGCCAGAATGTCACTTTTTGGGGGACCTGACCAATACCCAATCCACATAGAAATGCCAGTTATAGATCTGCCACTCATTGAAAGCAAGTCTAAGAAGCACATGGCCTCACATGTGAATCCTTAAAGAGATGGGTGGGGCTAAGGCTTAAGAGGGTGTGAACAATACTGAATGGGTGTAGACAAAGAAGAGCTCTCCAGTAGGTGCACAAAAATATTCAAGGGCCATTTTATCAAAAGTGGGGTTACAAGTTGATCAACTTTCAAAGCAGAATGACTTTCCCATTGTTCCTTAGCTGTAGTGTATGATATACAGAGTCCCTACTTTTATCCAATGATAAAAACACCATTTCAGATGTTAAATCCTGTGGTTGGGATCTGAATGATGCGAATGAACCGACAACGACACCAGAATGTCTCGGGCCGGTGACATCACCATAAATCATGTGTGACTCTGATCCAATAAGAAGCCTTGCAGACAGGTAGGTAGCCAAAGAAACATCACACCATCTGTCTGTCTGGTGGTCTGACCTTAAAGAACCATTGGATGGAGGGAGGAGGATGGAGGGGGGGAATTAAGTCTGGGTTCTAATAATGCTCCAGGTGACAAACAGGGTGTTTAATAGATTGACGAGAGATGGTGGAGAGGAAAAACGAGGGAACGAGAGTGAGTCACCTCTTCAGAAGGAGAAATAATCACAACAAGCTGGTAAAAGGGATTGCAGTGGGCATCAGTCATTGGGACAAACAGAGCCCAAATTGAGGACTCCCATTTTCAGGTTGTAAAACACGCCAAGGTATGCTACAAAACAAGGCTGTGGTTGCCTCTATTAACCATGGTAGCAGGTAATGGAAGAGCCACACACATGATCTAGACCTCTAATTTATATTACCAGCCCCAGATATAGAAGCTACACAGTACATGTTGGTATACATTATGTTCCTTAGTTGTGTCAACGGCATATTTTGGTATCATACCATAATAATAATGCTGACAGGCTAGATCTGAACAACAGGCTAGATCCTTAAGTCTCAACCCAAGCCACCTTGTTGGAAAGAGATTACTATATGGATAACACTCACTTCTGCTTACAGTAGATATCCAGAACCATATTATTGCTGGTTTAGTGAGAGAGCTGTGGGGATCTGACTGTGTGAATTTATACCAAATGAAGCATGCAGCATCAAGTTGTTCCTCCATAACTGGCGATGTGACTCTTGCAGCTCTGTGGGTAATATTTATTAACAATTTTGATACCTTCTAGAAACAAAGCTTGTTTTATAAAATAAATGTACATCATCCCCTGGGTGTTGGTAGACAATGTAAGTAGCCTGATTTATGTCCCTCTAACTTCCCAGGATGCCTATACTGCTGATCCCACAACTATTGTATGCAGTAATCATGTGCCTATGAACCAGAGTTATACTGTTAGCACTGAGGCAATATGTGGATTAGAGGTCGACCGATTATGACTTTTCAACGCCGATACTGATTATTGGAGGACCCAAAAAAGCCGATACCGAATAATCGGGCGATTTAAAAAAAAAATTATGTATTTATTTATTTATTTGTAATAATGACAATTACAACAATACTGAATGAACACTTTTATTTTAACTTAATATAATACATCAATCAAATCAATTTAGCCTCAAATAAATAATGAAACATGTTCAATTTGGTTTAAATAATGCAAAAACAAAGTGTTGGAGAAGAAAGTCAAAGTGCAATATGTGCCATGTAAAAAAGCTAACGTTTAAGTTCCTTGCTCAGAACATGAGAACATATGAAAGCTGGTGATTCCTTTTAAGTCTTTAATATTCCCAGGTAAGATGTTTTAGGTTGAGGTTAATATAGTAATTTATAGGACTATTTCCCTCTATACCATTTGTATTTCATATACCTTTGACTATTGCATGTTCTTATAGGCACTTTAGTATTGCCAGTTTAACAGTATAGCCTCTGTCCCTCTCCTCGCCCCTACCTGGGCTCGAACCAGGAACACATCGACAACAGCCACCCTCGAAGCATCGTTACCCATCGCTCCACAAAAGCTGTGGCCCTTGTAGAGCAAGGGGAACAACTACTCCAAGTCTCAGAGCGAGTGACGCTTGAAATGCTATTGGCGCGCACCCCACTAACTAGCTAGCCATTTCACATCGGCTCCACCAGCCTAATCTCGGGAGTTGATAGGCTTGAAGTAATAAACAGTGCAATGCTTGAAGCATTGCTAAGAGCTGCTGGCAAACGCACGAAAGTGCTGTTTGAATGAATGCTTACGAGCCTGCTGCTGCTCACTCAGACTGCTCTATCAAATATCAAATATAATTATAACATAATAACACACAGAAATTTGAGCATTAGGTCATTAATATGGTCAAATCCGGAAACTATAATTTCGAAAATAAAACGTTTATTCTTTCAGTGAAATACGGAACCGTTCCGTATTTTATCTAACATATGGCATCCCTAAGTGTAAATATTGCTGTTACATTGTACAACCTTGAATGTTATGTCATAATTATGTACAATTCTGGCAAATTAATTGCGGCCTTTGTTAGGAATAAATGGACTTCACACAGTTCGCAATGACCCAGGCGGCCCAAACGGCTGCATATACCCTGACTGCTTGCACGGAACGCAAGAGAAGTGACAATTTCCCTAGTTATAAGAAATTCATGTTAGCAGGCAATATTAACTAAATATGCAGGTTTAAAAATATATACTTGTGTATTGATTTTAAAGAAATGCATTAATGTTTATGGTTAGGTACATTGGTGCAATGACAGTGCTTTTTTCGCAAATGCGCTTGTTACATCCTCACCCGTTTGGCGAAGTAGGCTGTGATTCAATGAGAAACTAACCAGCACCGCATTGATTATATGCAACGCAGGACACGCTAGATAAACTAGTAATATCATCAACCATGTGTAGTTAACAAGTGATTATGTTAAGATTGATTGTTTTTTTATAAGATAAGTTTAATGCTAGCTAGCAATTTACCTTGGCTTCTTGCTGCCCTTGCGTAACAGGTAGTCAGCCTGCCACGCAGGCTCCTCGTGGAGTGCAATGTAAGGCAGGCGGTTAAAGCATTGGACTAGGAACCGTAAGGTTGCAAAAACGAATCCCTAAGCTGACACTGTAAAAATCTGTTGTGGAACGACATTTATTGGATATTTCAAACTTTTTTAACAAATCAAAAACTGAAAAATTGGGCATGCAAAATTATTCAGCCCCCTTAAGATAATACTTTGTAGCGCCACCTTTTGCTGCGAATACAGCTGTAAGTCGCTTGGGGTATGTCTCTATCAGTTTTGCACATCGAGAGACTGAATTTTTTTTTCTTCCCATTCCTCCTTGCAAAACAGCTCGAGCTCAGTGAGGTTGGATGGAGAGCATTTGTGAACAGCAGTTTTCAGTTCTTTCCACAGATTCTCGATTGGATTCAGGTCTGGACTTTGACTTGGCCATTCTAACACCTGGATATGTTTATTTTTGAACCATTCCATTGTAGATTTTGCTTTATGATTTGGATCATTGTCTTGTTGGAAGACAAATCTCTGTCCCAGTCTCAGGTCTTTTGCAGACTCCATCAGGTTTTCTTCCAGAATGGTCCTGTATTTGGCTCCATCCATCTTCCCATCAATTTTAACCATCTTCCCTGTCCCTGCTGAAGAAAAGCAGGCCCAAACCATGATGCTGCCACCACCATGTTTGGCAGTGGGGATGGTGTGTTCAGGGTGATGAGCTGTGTTGCTTTTACGCCAAACATAACGTTTCATCTGACCAGAGCACCTTCTTCCACATGTTTGGTGTGTCTCCCAGGTGGCTTGTGGCAAACTTTAAACTACACTTTTTATGGATATCTTTAAGAAATGGCTTTCTTCTTGCCACTCTTCCATAAAGGCCAGATTTGTGCAATATACGACTGATTGTTGTCCTATGGACAGAGTCTCCCACCTCAGCTGTAGATCTCTGCAGTTCATCCAGAGTGATCATGGGCCTCTTGGCTGCATCTCTGATCAGTCTTCTCCTTGTATGAGCTGAAAGTTTAGAGGGACGGCCAGGTCTTGGTAGATTTGCAGTGGTCTGATACTCCTTCCATTTCAATATTATCGCTTGCACAGTGCTCCTTGGGATGTTTAAAGCTTGGGAAATCTTTTTGTATCCAAATCTGGCTTTAAACTTCTTCACAACAGTATCTCGGACCTGCCTGGTGTGTTCCTTGTTCTTCATGATGCTCTCTGCGCTTTTAACGGACCTCTGAGACTATCACAGTGCAGGTGCATTTATACGGAGACTTGATTACACACAGGTGGATTGTATTTATCATCATTAGGTCATTTAGGTCAACATTGGATCATTCAGAGATCCTCATTGAACTTCTGGAGAGAGTTTGCTGCACTGAAAGTAAAGGGGCTGACTAATTTTGCACGCCCAATTTTTCAGTTTTTGATTTGTTAAAAAAGTTTGAAATATCCAATAAATGTCGTTCCACTTCATGATTGTGTCCCACTTGTTGTTGATTCTTCACAAAAAAATACAGTTTTATATCTTTATGTTTGAAGCCTGAAATGTGGCAAAAGGTCGCAAAGTTCAAGGGGGCCGAATACTTTCGCAAGGTACTGTAAATAAAGGTGTAAAAAAAATAAAAAATTAAAAATTGGTGTCAAAAAATACAGATTCCCGATTGTTATGAAAACTTGAAATCGGCCCTAATTAATCAGCCATTCCGATTAATCGGATTAATCACAATTAATGGCACCCTTCAAGATTATTGTAAATAACATCTCCCAAAATTAAACCAGGAATTAAATTCCACTTAAGTTCATCTATGTCTTAGGAACTATATTGAGCCATTAAATCACTTCCTTTTTCACTAGGGTATAAAAATGAGGTAACACGCATGCAATATCCCTTTGTCATCCAACACCATGAAGAAAAGAAAAGACCTGGCAGTTTAAAAGAGACAGATGTTCGTAGACCTTCATAAATCTGGTAATGGCTACAAGAAGATCCACAAATGATTGAATATACCGCTGAGCACTGTCAGGACAATTATTCGAAAATTCAAAAGGCTCTTTGGAAGGGTTGCCAGAAGAAAGCCCTTTCTGACCCCAAGACACAGATGCAAGTACTTGGAGTTCGCCAAACGTTAATTTAAATTATGACTGGAAGAAGGTGCTCTGGTCAGATGAGACCAAAATGTAACGTTATAGTCACATACAGCATTGACATGTTTGGCGTCGAAACAGAGATGCATACAAGGAGAGGCACCTCATACCCACGATGAAATATGGAGGGGGGTCAGTGATGTTTTGGGGCTGTTTTAATTCCAGAGGTCCAGGGGCACCTCATACCCACGATGAAATATGGAGGGGGGTCAGTGATGTTTTGGGGCTGTTTTAATTCCAGAGGTCCAGGGGCACCTCATACCCACGATGAAATATGGAGGGGGGGTCAGTGATGTTTTGGGGCTGTTTTAATTCCAGATTGATGGCATAATGAATTCTACCAAGTATCAGGCAATTTTGGCTGACAGTCTGGTTGCCTCTGCCAGAAGGCTGGGACTTGGCCGTAGGATCTGCATAGAGGAATGGTCAAAAATCCCTCCAAATATGTTCCTTAACCTGGTCAAACAGGAAGTTTACAGGAAAAGACTCCATGCTGTTTGTTATCCTAGCCAGAGGTGGTTGCACTAAGAACTAAATGAGGAGTGCCAATAATTATGAAACCTTGATTTTGGTTAAAAATGTATTTTGTATTAAATAATTGTATGATTTTGGTTGGTTCCATTGGAACATTAATAAAGGACAGTATTTCTCACGTTGGTATTTTGAGTTTCTCTCAATAATGATATTGTTTATATTTGAAGTATTGTTTGTGCATTGCCAGTCATTTTGGAGCCCACTGTATATACTGTATACTGCATCCTTCACTATCTATTCTTTACTATCTATTGCATCTTAGCCGCTCTGTCACTGCTCATCCATATATTTTAAATTCTCATCCCATTCCTTTACTAGATTGTGTGTATTAGGTTTTGTTGTGGAATTTGTTAGATATTAAGTTAGTTGTGAAATGGTTAGATATTACCTGTTAGATACTGCTGTCAGATCTAGAAGCAGAAGCATTTTGCTACACTCACAATAACATCTGCTAACCATGTGTATGTGACCAATACAATTTGATTGTATTTTATTTTTAAAATGTGTGAAATGATAATGTACGTGATATCAACAAAAAGGTATATTTTATTTTTTTAATTTTTAATATTGACTGGTTTTCATCAAGTTGCAAACTCAAGAAAAAGCTTCAAACTGTAACCAGTGTCTACAACCTGGTTCAGGTTCTCAGTCAATCTATCATGCTAGTTACCAACAGCACAGGAATGAAATCATCAACATGTATTGATCACATCTTTATTAATGATGCAGAAATGTGCTTTAAAGCAGTATCCAAATCCATTGGATGTAGTGATCACAATATAGTAGTTCCAATGGCTGGGCCTAATATAGTGTTAACAAGGTCATACAATACGTTTTGTAGGGATTTCTGCTGTTGATGGAAAGAATATTTATTGGTTTGTATGTAATGAGGAGCAACCAGACACTGCAACTGACACATTTATGACATTGCTTATTCCAGTTACTAATAAGCACGCACCCAGAACATTACTGTAAAAACCCATGTATTGATGAGGAATGTTTTATGGTTGAGCAGTATGAGGCAAAAGGTATGGCAAATAAGTATGGCAGCCCAACTGACTGGAAAACGCACTGCACATTGAGAAATCATGTGACTAAACTGAACAAAAAGAAGAAACTATACTATGAAACAAAGACAAATGATATAAAGAATGATAGTAAAAAGCTTTGAAGCACCTAAAAAAAATGAACAAAAAGAAACTCAGCACCATCATTCATTGAATCAGATGGCTTATTCCTCACAAAACCCACTGATATTACCAACTAGTTTCATTTGTTTTTCAAACTTAGGCATGACATGCCAGCAGCTAACACTACACATCCAAGTAGAACTGACCAAATTATGAAAGACAAGCATTGTCATTTTCAATACTGTAAAGTGAGTGTGAAAGAGGTGAAAAATAGTATTGTTGTCTGTCAACAATGACAAGGGTCTGACAATTTGGATGGAAAATTACTGAGGATAATAGCAGATGATATTGCCACTCCTATTTGCCATATCTTCAATCTAAGCTTAAGTTTGACATGATACAATACTATTTTACTGTTAACAAATTGATATCATTCATAGTGAAGAACATTCAACAAGCACGGCAGTTACACAAATGACTGATGATTGGCTGAGAGAAACTGATGATGAAAAGATTGTGAGGTTAGACTGTAGTGCAGCTTTTGACATTATCGATCAGTCTGCTGCTGGAAAAACATATGTGTTATGGCTTTATACCTCCTGCTATAATGTGGATAAAGAGTTACCTGTCTAACAGAACACAGAGGGTGTTCTTTAATGGAAGTCTCTCCAACATAATCCAGGTAGAATCAGGAATTTCCCAGGGCAGCTGTCTTGGCCTGTTACTCTTTTCAATCTTTACTAATGACATTGAGTAAAGCCAATGTTTCTATGTGTGCAGATGACTCACCACTAAAAGCCAGCTACTACAGAGGTGAAATAACTGCAACACTTAAAGAGCTGCAGTTAGTTTCAGAATGGGTGTAAAGGAATAAGTTAGTCCTGAATATTTCAAAAACTAAAAATGTACACTGAAATGTGCACTGTTCAGTCGTGTGGTCAGGTGCCACAAAGAGGGAGCTCTGAAAATTACAAGTGGCTCAGAACAGAGAAAGCACGGCTGGCCCTGAAATGTACACAAAGAGCTGGCATTAACAATATGCATGTACATCTCTTATGGCTCAAAGTGGAGGAGAGTTTGACTTCATCACTACTTGTTTTTGTAAGAAGTGTTGACATGCTGAATGCACCGAGGTGTCTGTTTAACATACTAGCACACAGCTTGGACACCCAGCAGTAGGACGGCGTCAGAGACGTTTTACGTCCTCCGAACCAACTGTGTTATTTTGTTTGCAACTTATTTTCTTACTTATCTTGTACATAATGTTGCTACTACCATCTCTTATGACCGAAAATAACTTCAGAATAGCGATTACTCACCACGAACTGGTAGAAGCTTTTTCCTTTAACGATTCTGACGTGAAGGATATACTGCTTTCCCGGGAACAGGCCCAAATCCCTGTCATTTGCATGATGAGAAGACACAGAAAAAGGGGGCGGAGGTCGGGCTCCCTTCTGAGAATTCGTAGCAGAGTGAGTAAAACCCCACTGCCATCTGTATTATTGGCTAACATGCAATCATTGGAAAATAAAATCGATGACCTACAAGATTAAAGATTAAACTACCAACGGGACATTAAAAACTGTAATATCTTATGTTTTACCGAGTCGTGGCTAAACGATGACATTAACAACACACAGCTGGTGGTTTAACACTGTATCGGTAGGATAGAACAGCAGCCTGTGGTAAGAGAAGGGGCATGGGTCTATGTATATTTGTAAACAGCTGGTGCACAATATCTAAGGAAGTCTAAAGGTTTTGCTCACCTGAGGTAGAGTATCTCATGGTAAGCTGTAGACCACACTATCTACCTTGAGTTTTCATCTGTATCGTAGCTGTCTACATACCACCACAGACCGATGCTGCCACTAAGACTCACTCAATGAGCTGTATTCCACCATAAGCAAACAGGAAAAAGCTCATCCAGAGGCGGCACTCCTAGTGGCCGGGGACTTTAATGCAGGGAAACTTAAATTCGTTTTACTTCATTTACAAGAGTATGTTAAATGTGCAACCAGAGGGAAAATAACTCTGGACCACCTTTACTCCACACACAGAGACACATACAAAGCTCTCCCTCGCCCTCCATTTAGCAAATCTGACCATAATTCTATCCTCCTGATTCCTGCTTACAAGTAAATTAAAAACACTCCCTGTGTGTGTGTGTGTGTGTGTGTGTGTGTGTGTGTGTGTGTGTGTGTGTGTGTGTGTGTGTGTGTGTGTGTGTGTGTGTGTGTATATATATATATATATATATATATATATATATATATATATATACACACACAGGGAGTGTGTTATATATTAAGGGGAGGATAGAGGGATAGAGATATAGAGAGGGGGTTAAGGGGATGATAGAGAGGAGAGAAGGATATATATATGTGTGTATATATATATACATTGCTCAAAAAAATAAAGGGAACACTTAAACAACACAATGTAACTCCAAGTCAATCACACTTCTGTGAAATCAAACTGTCCACTTAGGAAGCAACACTGATTGACAATAAATGTGGTCCTTCTGTAGCTCAGTTGGTAGAGCATGGCGCTTGTAACGCCAGGGTAGTGGGTTCGAATCCCGGGATCACCCATACGTAGAATGTATGCACACATGACTGTAAGTCGCTTTGGATAAAAGCGTCTGCTAAATGGCATATATTATTTTATATATTAAATGTGACATGCTGTTGTGCGAATGGAATAGACAACAGGTGGAAATTATAGGCAATTAGCAAGACACCCCCAATAAAGGAGTGGTTCTGCAGGTGATAACCACAGACCACTTCTCAGTTCCTATGCTTCCTGGCTGATGTTTTTGTCACTTTTGAATGCTGGCGGTGCTTTCACTCTAATGGTAGCATGAGACGGAGTCTACAACCCACGCTCAGGTAGTTCAGCTCATCCAGGATGGCACATTAATGCGAGCTGTGGCAAGAAGGTTTGCTGTGTCTGTCAGCGTAGTATCCAGAGCATGGAGGCACTACCAGGAGACAGGTCAGTACATCAGGAGACGTGGAGTAGGCCGTAGGAGGGCAACAACCCAGCAGCAGGACCGCTACCTCCGCCTTTGTGCAAGGAGGAGCACTGCCAGAGCACTGCAAAATGACCTCCAGCAAGGCACAAATGTGAATGTATCTGCTCAAACGGTCAGAAACAGACGCCATGAGGGTGGTATAAGGGCCCGACGTCCACAGGTGGGGGTTGTGCTTACAGCCCAACACCGTGCAGGACATTTGGCATTTGCCAGAGAACACCAAGATTGGCAAATTCACCACTGGTGCCCTGTGCTCGTCACAGATGAAAGCAGGTTCACACTGAGCACATTTTTTTATTTAAATTTTACCTTTATTTAACCAGGCAAGTCAGTTAAGAACACATTCTTATTTTCAATGACGGCCTGGGAACAGTGGGTTAACTGCCTGTTCAGGGGCAGAACGACAGATTTGTACCTTGTCAGCTCGGGGGTTTGAACTCGCAACCTTCTGGTTACTAGTCCAACGCTCTAACCACTAGGCTACGCTGCCGCCCCCACATGTGACAGAGGTGACAGTCTGGAGACGCCGTGGAGAACGTTCTGCTGCCTGCAACATCCTCCAGCATGACCGGTTTGGCGGTGGGTCAGTCATGGTGTGGGGTGGCATTTCTTTGGGGGGCCGCACAGCCCTCCATGTGCTCGCCAGAGGTAGCCTGACTGCCATTAGGTACCGAGATGAGATCCTCAGACCCCTTGTGAGACCATATGCTGGTGCGGTTGGCCCTGGGTTCCTCCTAATGCAAGACAATGCTAGACCTCATGTGGCTGGAGTGTGTCAGCAGTTCCTGCAAGAGGAAGGCATTGATGCTATGGACTGGCCCGCCCGTTCCCCAGACCTGAATCCAATTGAGCACATCTGGGACATCATGTCTCGCTCCATCCACCAACGCCACGTTGCACCACAGACTGTCCAGGAGTTGGTGGATGCTTTAGTCCAGGTCTGAGAGGAGATCCCTCAGGAGACCATCAGCCACCTCATCAGGAGCATGCCCAGGCGTTGTAGGGAGGTCATACAGGCACGTGGAGGCCACACACAGTACTGATCCTCATTTTGACTTGTATTAAGGACATTACATCAAAGTTGGATCAGCCTGTAGTGTGGTTTTCCACTTTAATTTTGAGTGTGACTCCAAATCCAGACCTCTATTGGTTGATACATTTGATTTCCATTGATAATTTTTGTGTGATTTTGTTGTCAGCACATTCAACTATGTAAAGAAAAAAGTATTTAATAAGAATATTTCATTCATTCAGATCTAGAATGTGTTATTTTAGTTTTCCCTTTATTTTTTTGAGTAGTGTAAATATATATGTGTGTGTATGTATGTGTGTCAGCAGCAGATTAGCTCCACATTACAAACCCAGTCAATGGGAGAGGATAAATTAGCCAGCTGAAATACTGCTGTCAGCCTCTACCAGACCAGTACACAACTAACTACCCAACACTGGAAACTGCCTACAGTAGTTAGCCAAGCCTCAAGTCCAAGTAGAGCTAGTTTCCAGACAGGGGGGTAAGGGGGTCAGTACTATGTATGGAGGGAGGGGGCTAGAGAGGGGTGCGTAGTTGTTAGAGGACATAGAGGGATATAGATAGAGAGGGGGGTAAGGGGGTCAGTACTATGTATGGAGGGAGGGGGCTAGAGAGGGGTGCGTAGCTGTTAGAGGACATAGAGGGATATAGATAGAGGGGGGGGGTAAGGAGATCAGTACTATGTATGGAGGGAGGGGGCTAGAGAGGGGTGCGTAGCTGTTAGAGGACATAGAGGGATATAGATAGAGAGGGGGATAAGGGGGTCAGTACTATGTATGGAGGGAGGGGGCTAGAGAGGGGTGCGTAGCTGTTAGAGGACATAGAGGGATATAGATAGAGAGGGGGAAAAGGGGGTCAGTACTATGTATGGAGGGAGGGGGCTAGATCGGGGTGCGTAGCTGTTAGAGGACATAGAGGGATATAGATAGAGAGGGGGGTAAGGGGGTCAGTACTATGTATGGAGGGAGGGGGCTAGAGAGGGGTGCGTAGCTGTTAGAGGACATAGAGGGATATAGATAGAGGGGGTAAGGAGATCAGTACTATGTATGGAGGGAGGTTGCTAGAGAGGGGTGCGTAGCTGTTAGAGGACATAGAGGGATATAGATAGAGAGGGGGATAAGGGGGTCAGTACTATGTATGGAGGGAGGGGGCTAGAGAGGGGTGCGTAGCTGTTAGAGGACATAGAGGGATATAGATAGAGAGGGGGGTAAGGGGGTCAGTACTATGTATGGAGGGAGGGGGCTAGAGAGGGGTGCGTAGCTGTTAGAGGACATAGAGGGATATAGATAGAGAGGGGGATAAGGGGGTCAGTACTATGTATGGAGGGAGGGGGCTAGAGAGGGGTGCGTAGCTGTTAGAGGACATAGAGGGATATAGATAGAGAGGGGGTAAGGGGGTCAGTACTATGTATGGGGGAGGGGGCTAGAGAGGGGTGCGTAGCTGTTAGAGGACATAGAGGGATATAGATAGAGAGGGGGGTAAGGGGGTCAGTACTATGTATGGAGGGAGGGGGCTAGAGAGGGGTGCGTAGCTGTTAGAGGACATAGAGGGATATAGATAGAGAGGTAAGGGGGTCAGTACTATGTATGGAGGGAGGGGGCTAGAGAGGGGTGCGTAGCTGTTAGAGGACATAGAGGGATATAGATAGAGAGGGGGGTAAGAGGGTCAGTACTATGTATGGAGGGAGGGGGCTAGAGAGGGGTGCGTAGCTGTTAGAGGACATAGAGGGATATAGATAGAGAGGGGAGTAAGGGGGTCAGTACTATGTATGGAGGGAGGGGGCTAGAGAGGGGTGCGTAGCTGTTAGAGGACATAGAGGGATATAGATAGAGAGGGGAGTAAGGGGAGGATAGAGAGGAGAGGGAGATATGGAAAGAATGATGGAGAGGGGGGGGTTGAGGGGAGGATAGAGAGGAGAGAAGGATAGAGAGATATGGATAGAGTCATGGAGAGAGGGGTTAAGGGGAGGATAGAGAGGAGAGAGAGATATGGATAGAGTGATGGAGAGAGGGGTTAAGGGGAGGATAGAGAGGAGAGAAGGATAGAGAGATATGGATAGAGTCATGGAGAGAGGGGTTAAGGGGAGGATAGAGAGGAGAGAAGGATAGAGAGATATGGATAGAGTCATGGAGAGAGGGGTTAAGGGGAGGATAGAGAGGAGAGAGAGATATGGATAGAGTCATGGAGAGAGGGGTTAAGGGGAGGATAGAGAGGAGAGGGAGATATGGATAGAGTCATGGAGAGAGGGGTTAAGGGGAGGATAGAGAGGAGAGGGAGATATGGATAGGGTGATGGAGAGAGGGGGTAATGGGAGGATAGAGAGGATAGAGAGATATGGATAGAGTCATGGAGAGAGGGGTTAAGGGGAGGATAGAGAGGATAGAGAGATATGGATAGAGTCATGGAGAGAGGGGTTAAGGGGAGGATAGAGAGGAGAGGGAGATATGGATAGAGTGATGGAGATAGGGGGTAAGGGGAGGATAGAGAGGAGAGAAGGATAGAGAGATATGGATAGAGTCATGGAGAGAGGGGTTAAGGGGAGGATAGAGAGGAGAGGGAGATATGGATAAAGTCATGGAGAGAGGGGTTAAGGGGAGGATAGAGAGGAGAGGGAGATATGGATAGGGTGATGGAGAGAGGGGGTAATGGGAGGATAGAGAGGATAGAGAGATATGGATAGAGTCATGGAGAGAGGGGTGGGAGGATAATGGGGAGGGGGATAGAGAGGAGGATAGAGAGATATGGATAGAGTCATGGAGAGAGGGGTTAAGGGGGGGATAGAGAGGAGAGGGAGATATGGATAGAGTCATGGAGAGAGGTGGGTAAGGGGAGGATAGAGAGGAGAGAAGGATAGAGAGATATGGATAGAGTCATTGAGAGAGGGGTTAAGGGGAGGATAGAGAGGAGAGGGAGATATGGATAGAGTGATGGAGAGAGGGGGTAAGGGGAGGATAGAGAGGAGAGAAGGATAGAGAGATATGGATAGAGTCATGGAGAGAGGGGGTAAGGGGAGGATAGAGATAAGAGAAGGATAGAGAGATATGGATAGAGTCATGGAGAGAGGGGTTAAGGGGAGGATAGAGAGGAGAGAGAGATATGGATATGGATCCCCATCCTCTCCTCTCCTTCCCTCCCAGTCCTCTTCTCTCCTTCCCTCCTCTCCCCTCCGCTCCCAGTCCTCTCCTCTCCCCCACCCCTCCGCTCCCAGTCCTCTTCTCTCCTTCCCTCCCCTCCGCTCCCAGTCCTCTCCTCTCCTTCCCTCCCCTCCGCTCCCAGTCCTCTCCTCCCCTCCCCTCCGCTCCCAGTCCTCTCCTCTCCTTCCCTCCCCTCCGCTCCCAGTCCTCTCCTCTCCTCTCCTTCCCTCCCCTCCGCTCCCAGTCCTCTCCTCTCCTTCCCTCCCCTCCCAGTCCTCTCCTTCCCTTCCCTCCCCTCCCAGCCCCCTCTTTCCCTCCCCTCCTCCCCTCCCAGTCAATTCTTTCCCTCCCAGTCCTCTCCTTCCCTTCCCTCCCCTCCCAGTCCTCTCCTTCCCTCCCTTCCCCATCCTCTCCTCTCCTCTCCTCTCCTCTCCTTCCCTCCCAGTCCTCTCCTCTCCTTCCCTCCCCTCCCAGTCCTCTCCTTCCCTCCCCTCCCAGTCCTCTCCTTCCCTCCCAGTCCTCTCCTCTCCTTCCCTCCCCTCCCAGTCCTCTCCTTCCCTCCCCTCCCAGTCCTCTCCTTCCCTCCCCTCCCCTCCCAGTCCTCTCCTTCACCCCCCTCTTAGTCCTCTCCCTCTGCTCACAGTTCCCTCCTTCTCTCCCCTCCCAGTCCTCCCCTCCCCTCCCAGTCCTCTCCTTCCCTCCCTGTCTTCTCCTTCCCTCCCCTTCTAGTTCCCTCCTTCCCCTCCCTCTCCTCTCCTTCCCTCCCCCCAGTCATCTACTTCCCTTCCCTCCCAGTCCTCTCCTTCCCTCCCCTCCCAGTCCTCTCCTTCCCTCCCCTCTTAGTCCTCTCCCTCTGCTCGCAGTTCCCTCCTTCTCTCCCCTCCCAGTCTTCCCCTCCCCTCCCAGTCCTCTCCTTCCCTCCCTGTCTTCTCCTTCCCTCCCCTTCTAGTTCCCTCCTTCCCCTCCCTCTCCTCTCCTCTCCTTCCCTCCCCTCCCAGTCATCTCCTTCCCTTCCCTCCCAGTCCTCTCCTTCCCTCCCTCCCCTTCCAGTCCTCTCCTTCCCTTCCCTCCTAGTCCCCTCCTTCCCTTCCCTCCTAGTCATCTCCTTCCCTCCACTCGCAGTTCCCTCCTCTCCCCTCCCAGTCTTCTCCTTCCCTCCTGGGTGACTAGACTGGTTAATATTTGATTCGGCTGTAATATGAAGGTGATGGCTCACACACAAAGCACAGCTATAGGGGTCATAACATGGAATCTATTATTTCTCCTGGTTGTTGTGACAGACAGACACACATAAATATAACTGCCATTCCCTTAATGTTCCACACAAGGTGAGAATGACCTGATGGAAAATGAGGACGGCTATGTGTGTGTGTGTGTGTTGCAAGAAAGGGGTGCTCTCTGCCAATAATACAATTTCCTGAGCCTAATCATTGCTTCCATGTCTTCTGTCTCTGTCGGGTGATCTCACTCACTCACTCACTCACTCACTCACTCACTCACTCACTCACTCACTCACTCACTCACTCACTCACTCACACACACACACACACACACACACACACACACACACACACACACACACACACACACACACACACACACACACACACACACACACACACACACACACACACACACACACACACACACACACACACACACACACACACACACACACACACACACACACAGGTGTGTCTGCACCGAGTGTCTGTTGCTTCAATGACATTCATGTGATGAGCTGTCATGCGTTTCAGTGACTCGGGTATTGGCTCCCATTAAGACAAATACACTCACACACTGCCATCTGAAAACACACTGCCATCTGAAAACACACTGCTATCTGAAAACACACTGCCATCTGAAAACACACTGCCATCTGAAAACACACTGCCATCTGAAAACACACTGCCATCTGAAAACACACTGCCATCTGAAAACACACTGCTATCTGAAAACACACTGCTATCTGAAAACACACTGCTATCTGAAAACACACTGCCATCTGAAAACACACTGCCATCTGAAAACACACTGCCATCTGAAAACACACTGCCATCTAGGAAAACACACTGCCATCTGAAAACACACTGCTATCTGAAAACACACTGCTATCTGAAAACACACTGCCATCTGAAAACACACTGCCATCTGAAAACACACTGCCATCTGAAAACACACTGCCATCTGAAAACACACTGCCATCTGAAAACACACTGCCATCTGAAAACACACTGCCATCTGAAAACACACTGCCATCTGAAAACACACTGCCATCTGAAAACACACTGCCATCTGAAAACACACTGCCATCTGAAAACACACTGCTATCTGAAAACACACTGCCATCTGAAAACACACTGCCATCTGAAAACACACTGCCATCTGAAAACACACTGCCATCTGAAAACACACTGCCATCTGAAAACACACTGCCATCTGAAAACACACTGCCATCTGAAAACACACTGCCATCCTTAACTACTGAAACACCATCACACAAGACCTTAACTACTGAAACACCATCACACAAGACCTTAACTACTGAAACACCATCACACAAGACCTTAACTACTGAAACACCATCACACAAGACCTTAACTACTGAAACACCATCACACAAGACCTTAACTACTGAAACACCATCACACAAGACCTTAACTACTGAAACACCATCACACAAGACCTTAACTACTGAAACACCATCACACAAGACCTTAACTACTGAAACACCATCACACAAGACCTTAACTACTGAAACACCATCACACAAGACCTTAACTACTGAAACACCATCACACAAGACCTTAACTACTGAAACACCATCACACAAGACCTTAACTACTGAAACACCATCACACAAGACCTTAACTACTGAAACACCATCACACAAGACCTTAACTACTGAAACACCATCACACAAGACCTTAACTACTGAAACACCATCACACAAGACCTTAACTACTGAAACACCATCACACAAGACCTTAACTACTGAAACACCATCACACAAGACCTTAACTACTGAAACACCATCACACAAGACCTTAACTACTGAAACACCATCACACAAGACCTAGCTAACTACTGAAACACCATCACACAAGACCTTAACACTGAAACACCATCACACAAGACCTGTAACTACTGAAACACCATCACACAAGACCTTAACTAGCTGAAACACCATCACACAAGACCTCTAACTACTGAAACACCATCACACAAGACCTTAACTACTGAAACACCATCACACAAGACCTTAACTACTGAAACACCATCACACAAGACCTTAACTACTGAAACACCATCACACAAGACCTTAACTACTGAAACACCATCACACAAGACCTTAACTACTGAAACACCATCACACAAGACCTTAACTACTGAAACACCATCACACAAGACCTTAACTACTGAAACACCATCACATGACAAACAACAACTCTAATTCTCAGTTCTCTGACACAGTCTGTGTGTGTGTTATTCCTCTCCTTCACAGATCAGATGATTGAGTGAGGCTACACTGCAGTTGCTATGGTATCACAGCAACAGGTTCCGTGTACACAGATGCTCTTTGCCGCTTGGAGCCGCAGCATAGGCCTAATGTAAGAGTCCCACAACACCGCCCACATACACACACACACACACACACACACACACACACACACACACACACACACACACACACACACACACACACACACACACACACACACACACACACACACACACACACACACACACACACACACACACACACACACACACGTAGGCATACTCACACTATCAATATGTGTACAGACACTTGAATCGTGCACACATACAATCATTCACATACACACACACACACTCATTCACCTACAGAAACAATGAAGTGTTTCGAGTGCAGTCCCGTGAACATCATGTATCAGTCAGCAGACAGTCACAGCAGACAGTCACAGTAGAGGTTGTACGGAGCTATGCAGACTAACTGCTCGTGACAGTCCTCTGTTTCATTTCTCCTCAACACATCATTTGGGTAGGCTGTGTGTGTTTCTTGTGGTGCGATATATTCAAGAAATTCCATGAATTCAAGGTTGTTTTAGCACGATGTTCCAAATGCCTGTATTGCAACAGTTTTTATTTGTTTGTTTTTATGAGCGTTATACTATACTGTTATACTAGCTGTCTAGTCTGTGTTTAATAATACCACGTACCTCTAGCAGACTGTTATACTAGCTGTCTAGTCTGTGTTTAATAATACCACGTACCTCTAGCAGACTGTTATACTAGCTGTCTAGTCTGTGTTTAATAATACCACGTACCTCTAGCAGACTGTTATACTAGCTGTCTAGTCTGTGTTTAATAATACCACGTACCACAAGCAGACTGTTATACTAGCTGTCTAGTCTGTGTTTAATAATACCACGTACCTCTAGCAGACTGTTATACTAGCTGTCTAGTCTGTGTTTAATAATACCACGTACCTCTAGCAGACTGTTATACTAGCTGTCTAGTCTGTGTTTTATAATACCACGTACCACTAGCAGACTGTTATACTAGCTGTCTAGTCTGTGTTTTATAATACCACGTACCTCTAGCAGACTGTTATACTAGCTGTCTAGTCTGTGTTTTATAATACCACGTACCACTAGCAGACTGTTATACTAGCTGTCTAGTCTGTGTTTTATAATACCACGTACCACTAGCAGACTGTTATACTAGCTGTCTAGTCTGTGTTTAATAATACCACGTACCACAAGCAGACTGTTATACTAGCTGTCTAGTCTGTGTTTTATAATACCACGTACCACTAGCAGACTGTTATACTAGCTGTCTAGTCTGTGTTTAATAATACCACGTACCACAAGCAGACTGTTATACTAGCTGTCTAGTCTGTGTTTTATAATACCACATACCTCTAGCAGACTGTTATACTAGCTGTCTAGTCTGTGTTTTATAATACCACGTACCACTAGCAGACTGTTATACTAGCTGTCTAGTCTGTGTTTAATAATACCACGTACCACAAGCAGACTGTTATACTAGCTGTCTAGTCTGTGTTTAATAATACCACGTACCACTAGCAGACTGTTATACTAGCTGTCTAGTCTGTGTTTTATAATACCACGTACCACTAGCAGACTGTTATACTAGCTGTCTAGTCTGTGTTTAATAATACCACGTACCACTAGCAGACTGTTATACTAGCTGTCTAGTCTGTGTTTTATAATACCACGTACCACTAGCAGACTGTTATACTAGCTGTCTAGTCTGTGTTTTATAATACCACGTACCACTAGCAGACTGTTATACTAGCTGTCTAGTCTGTGTTTAATAATACCACGTACCTCTAGCAGACTGTTATACTAGCTGTCTAGTCTGTGTTTTATAATACCACGTACCTCTAGCAGACTGTTATACTAGCTGTCTAGTCTGTGTTTTATAATACCACGTACCTCTAGCAGACTGTTATACTAGCTGTCTAGTCTGTGTTTTATAATACCACGTACCTCTAGCAGACTGTTATACTAGCTGTCTAGTCTGTGTTTTATAATACCACGTACCTCTAGCAGACTGTTATACTAGCTGTCTAGTCTGTGTTTTATAATACCACGTACCACTAGCAGACTGTTATACTAGCTGTCTAGTCTGTGTTTAATAATACCACGTACCACTAGCAGACTGTTATACTAGCTGTCTAGTCTGTGTTTTATAATACCACGTACCACTAGCAGACTGTTATACTAGCTGTCTAGTCTGTGTTTTATAATACCACGTACCACTAGCAGACTGTTATACTAGCTGTCTAGTCTGTGTTTTATAATACCACGTACCACTAGCAGACTGTTATACTAGCTGTCTAGTCTGTGTTTTATAATACCACGTACCACTAGCAGACTGTTATACTAGCTGTCTAGTCTGTGTTTAATAATACCACGTACCACTAGCAGACTGTTATACTAGCTGTCTAGTCTGTGTTTTATAATACCACGTACCACTAGCAGACTGTTATACTAGCTGTCTAGTCTGTGTTTAATAATACCACGTACCACTAGCAGACTGTTATACTAGCTGTCTAGTCTGTGTTTTATAATACCACGTACCACTAGCAGACTGTTATACTAGCTGTCTAGTCTGTGTTTTATAATACCACGTACCACTAGCAGACTGTTATACTAGCTGTCTGTGTTTTATAATACCATGTACCTCTAGCAGACTGTTATACTAGCTGTCTGTGTTTTATAATACCACGTACCTCTAGCAGACTGTTATACTAGCTGTCTAGTCTGTGTTTTATAATACCACGTACCTCTAGCAGACTGTTATACTAGCTGTCTAGTCTGTGTTTTATAATACCACGTACCTCTAGCAGACTGTTATACTAGCTGTCTAGTCTGTGTTTTTTTATAATACCAGTCTGTGTTTTATAATACCACGTCTAGCAGACTGTTATACTAGCTGTCTAGTCTGTGTTTTATAATACCATGTACCTCTAGCAGACTGTTATACTAGCTGTCTAGTCTGTGTTTTATAATACCACGTACCTCTAGCAGACTGTTATACTAGCTGTCTAGTCTGTGTTTTATAATACCACGTACCACTAGCAGACTGTTATACTAGCTGTCTAGTCTGTGTTTTATAATACCACGTACCTCTAGCAGACTGTTATACTAGCTGTCTAGTCTGTGTTTAATAATAATACCACGTACCTCTAGCAAACTGTTATACTAGCTGTCTAGTCTGTGTTTTATAATACCACGTACCACTAGCAGACTGTTATACTAGCTGTCTAGTCTGTGTTTTATAATACCACATACCTCTAGCAGACTGTTATACTAGCTGTCTAGTCTGTGTTTAATAATACCACGTACCTCTAGCAGACTGTTATACTAGCTGTCTAGTCTGTGTTTTATAATACCACGTACCACTAGCAGACTGTTATACTAGCTGTCTAGTCTGTGTTTTATAATACCACGTACCTCTAGCAGACTGTTATACTAGCTGTCTAGTCTGTGTTTAATAATACCACGTACCTCTAGCAGACTGTTATACTAGCTGTCTAGTCTGTGTTTTATAATACCACGTACCACTAGCAGACTGTTATACTAGCTGTCTAGTCTGTGTTTTATAATACCACGTACCACTAGCAGACTGTTATACTAGCTGTCTAGTCTGTGTTTTATAATACCACGTACCTCTAGCAGACTGTTATACTAGCTGTCTAGTCTGTGTTTTATAATACCACGTACCACTAGCAGACTGTTATACTAGCTGTCTAGTCTGTGTTTTATAATACCACGTACCACTAGCAGACTGTTATACTAGCTGTCTAGTCTGTGTTTTATAATACCACGTACCACTAGCAGACTGTTATACTAGCTGTCTAGTCTGTGTTTTATAATACCACGTACCACTAGCAGACTGTTATACTAGCTGTCTAGTCTGTGTTTTATAATACCACGTACCACTAGCAGACTGTTATACTAGCTGTCTAGTCTGTGTTTTATAATACCACGTACCACTAGCAGACTGTTATACTAGCTGTCTAGTCTGTGTTTAATAATACCACGTACCACTAGCAGACTGTTATACTAGCTGTCTAGTCTGTGTTTTATAATACCACGTAGCAGACACTCTAGCAGACTGTTATACTAGCTGTCTAGTCTGTGTTTAATAATACCACGTACCACTAGCAGACTGTTATACTAGCTGTCTAGTCTGTGTTTTATAATACCACGTACCACTAGCAGACTGTTATACTAGCTGTCTAGTCTGTGTTTTATAATACCACGTACCACTAGCAGACTGTTATACTAGCTGTCTGTGTTTTATAATACCATGTACCTCTAGCAGACTGTTATACTAGCTGTCTGTGTTTTATAATACCACGTACCTCTAGCAGACTGTTATACTAGCTGTCTGTGTTTTATAATACCACGTACCTCTAGCAGACTGTTATACTAGCTGTCTAGTCTGTGTTTTATAATACCACGTACCTCTAGCAGACTGTTATACTAGCTGTCTAGTCTGTGTTTTATAATACCACGTACCTCTAGCAGACTGTTATACTAGCTGTCTAGTCTGTGTTTTATAATACCACGTACCTCTAGCAGACTGTTATACTAGCTGTCTAGTCTGTGTTTTATAATACCACGTACCTCTAGCAGACTGTTATACTAGCTGTCTAGTCTGTGTTTTATAATACCACGTACCACTAGCAGACTGTTATACTAGCTGTCTAGTCTGTGTTTTATAATACCACGTACCTCTAGCAGACTGTTATACTAGCTGTCTAGTCTGTGTTTAATAATACCACGTACCTCTAGCAGACTGTTATACTAGCTGTCTAGTCTGTGTTTTATAATACCACGTACCACTAGCAGACTGTTATACTAGCTGTCTAGTCTGTGTTTTATAATACCACATACCTCTAGCAGACTGTTATACTAGCTGTCTAGTCTGTGTTTAATAATACCACGTACCTCTAGCAGACTGTTATACTAGCTGTCTAGTCTGTGTTTTATAATACCACGTACCACTAGCAGACTGTTATACTAGCTGTCTAGTCTGTGTTTTATAATACCACGTACCTCTAGCAGACTGTTATACTAGCTGTCTAGTCTGTGTTAATAATACCACGATACCACGTACCTCTAGCAGACTGTTATACTAGCTGTCTAGTCTGTGTTTTATAATACCACGTACCTCTAGCAGACTGTTATACTAGCTGTCTAGGCTGTGTTTTATAATACCATGTACCTCTAGCAGACTGTTATACTAGCTGTCTAGTCTGTGTTTTATAATACCACGTACCTCTAGCAGACTGTTATACTAGCTGTCTAGTCTGTGTTTAATAATACCACGTATTTGTTTATTGTTTATGAGACAATAGACAAACATCGGCAGGAGAATGGCCTTTAGAGCTCAGTCACTTTCAATGTGGCACCATCATAGGATGCTACCTTTCCAACAAGTCAGTACGTCAAATTTCTGAGAGCTGCCCCAGTGAACTGTAAGTGCTGTTATTGTGAAGTGGAAACGTCGAAGAGCAACAACGGCTCAGATGGGACCGCCGAGTGCTGAAGCGCATCACACGTAAAAAACGCCTGTCCTCAGTTGCAACACACATTACCGAGTTCTAAACTGCCTCTGGAAGCAACGTCAGTACAAGAACTGTTCATCAAGAGCATCATGAAATGTGTTTCCATGGCCGAGCAGTCTCCCACATGCCTAAGATCACCATGCACAATGCCAAGCATCGGTTGGAGTCGTGTAAAGCTCGCCATTGGTCTGGAGCAGTGGAAACTCGTTTTCTGGAGTGATGAATTTCGCTTGACTATCTGGCAGTCTGACAGATTAATGTGGATTTGGGGGATGCCAGGAATGCATAGTGAGGAGGAATAATGGTCTGGGGCTGTTTTTCATGGTTTGGGCCCCTTAGTTCCAGGGAAGAGAAATCTTAACGCTACAGCATACAATGACATTCTCGACAATTCTGTGCTTCCAACTTTGTGGCAACAGTTTGGGGAAGGACCTTTCCTGTTTCAGCATGACAATGCCCCCATGCACAAATCGAGGTCCATACAGAAATGGTTTGTCAAGATAGATGTGGAAGACCTTGACCTTGACTGGCCTGCACAGAGCCCTGACCTAAACCCAATCGAACACCTTTGGGATGAATTGGAACGCAGACTGTGAGCCAGGCCTAATCGCCCAACATCAGTACCCAACCTCACTAATGCTCTTGTGCCTGAATGGAAGCAAGTCCCCGCGGCAATGTTCCAACATCTAGTGGAAAGTCTTCCCAGAAGAGTGAAGTCTGAATAGAAGCAAAGGTAGGACCATGAAATTGGAATGAGATGTTCGATGAGCAGGTGTCCACATACTTTTCGTCATGTAGTGCATACCATGAATCACCCATAAGTTTGGGAAAAAAAAATATCGAGATGATTTTTAGGCTCCCCCCTACAGAGGGGGAGATGTGTTCACGCTAGCGGAGAACAGCTAACAGAACGTGATGAAAGTTGAACTCGTTTAGTAAATTGACAGCTCCCATTCAGGAGTTTGTTTCCAAGGTGATGAAAGCCTTGTATCTGAGGCTCTCGTATTCTAAGTAGGCGTGAAGAACTCTCAAATCACCAAATATTAACTACAACACTTTAGGGTTGGCAGCTTATAGCTTTGTTTGTTTGTTTTGATCAACACTCAAGAGTTTCCTATTTAGTCAGTTCCCAAACACCGGCTGTCTATGAAACACCTACATCATCTCTAACATAAGAAAACTAAGACATTTTGGTAACACTGTACTTCAACTTTTTAAATACATATATGAGGCTTTATAATGCATTTTAATCAGGATTGTATTAATGTTATGTCTCTATGTGTATCAATATTTCTAAAAAGCTTCTACAAATGAAAATATAAGTTTCCTCCCTTTGTAAAATGTAGGGTTTCCTCCGTCTGGTTTTATGCTCATGGTGTGAGTCCAGATGCTTTACTCCAGCCCTGCCCAGACACATTTATCATCAGCCTATAACCACAATACACTGCAGCAGACAGACCAGGGGACTCTCCTCTTCTCCTCTCTGTCCGTCCTCGCCCTCCTCTCATCTCCCTTCCCCTTTTTCTCTCTCCTCCCCTCTTTTTTTCCCTACCCTTCTCCTCTACTTCTCATACCCCTCTCCTCTCTCTTTTTCCCTCTCCTCCTCTCTTTTTCCCTCTCCTCCTCTCTTTTTCCCTCTCCTCTTTCTTTTTCCCTCTCCTCTCTCTTTTTCCCTCTCCTCTTTCTTTTTCCCTCTCCTCCTCTCTTTTTCCCTCTTCTCCTCTCTTTTTCCCTCTCCTCCTCTCTTTTTCCCTCTCCTCCTCTCTTTTTCCCTCTCCTCCTCTCTTTTTCCCTCTCCTCCTCTCTTTTTCGTTCCTCTCCTCACTTTCTCCCTCTCCTCCTCTCTTTTTCCCTCTCCTCTCTCTTTTTCCCTCTCCTCCTCTCTTTTTCCCTCTCCTCCTCTCTTTTTCCCTCTCCTCCTCTCTTTTTCCCTCTCCTCCTCTCTTTTTCCCTCTCCTCCTCTCTTTTCCCTCTCCTCCTCTCTTTTTCCCCCTCCTCTCTTTTTCGTTCCTCTCCTCACTTTCTCCCTCTCCTCCTCTCTTTTTCCCTCTCCTCCTCTCTTTTTCCCTCTCCTCCTCTCTTTTTCGTTCCTCTCCTCACTTTCTCCCTCTCCTCCTCTCTTTTTCCCTCTCCTCCTCTCTTTTTCCCTCTCCTCCTCTCTTTTTCCCTCTCCTCCTCTCTTTTTCGTTCCTCTCCTCACTTTCTCCCTCTCCTCCTCTCTTTTTCCTCTCCCCTCTCTCTCTTTTTTTCCCTCTCCTCCTCTCTCCTCTCTTTTCCCTCTCTCTCTTTTTTCCCTCTCCTCTCTCTTTTCCCTCTCCTCTCTCTTTTCCCTCTCCTCCTCTCTTTTCCCTCTCCTCCTCTCTTTTTCCGTCTCCTCCTCTCTTTTCCCCTCTCCTCCTCTCTTTTTCCATTTTCCCTGTCCTCTCTCTTTTTCCCTCTCCTCCTCTCTTTTTCCCTCTCCTCCTCTCTTTTTCCCTCTCCTCTCTTTTTCGTTCCTCTCCTCACTTTCCCCCTCTCCTCCTCACTTTCTCCCTCTCCTCCTCTCTTTGTCCCTCTCTTCTCCTTCTCCTCTCTCTTTTCCCTTCTCCTCCTCTCTCTTTCCCCTACCCCCTCCCCTCTCTTTCTACCACCTCACTCCTCCTCACTCATTCTCCCTCTCCTCCTCACTCATTCTCCCTCTCCTCCTCACACATTCTCCTCCTCACTCATCCTCCCTCTCATTCTACCTCTCCTCCTCTCATTCTCCTCCTCACTCATTCTCCCTCTCCTCCTCACTCATTCTCCCTCTCCTCCTCACACATTCTCCTCCTCACTCATCCTCCCTCTCATTCTACCTCTCCTCACTCATTCTCCCTCTCCTCCTCTCTTATTCTCCTCCTCACTCATTCTCCCTCTCCTCCTCTCTTATTCTCCTCCTCACTCATTCTCCCTCTCCTCCTCTCTTATTCTCCTCCTCACTCATTCGCCCTCTCCTCCTCACTCATTCTCCCTCTCCTCCTCACTCATTCTCCCTCTCCCCCTCACTCATTCTCCCTCTCCTCCTCACTCATTCTCCCGCTCCTCCTCACTCATTCTCCCGCTCCTCCTCACTCATTCTCCCTCTCCTCCTCCATCATTATCCTCCTCACTCATTCTCCCTCTCCTCCTCTCTTATTCTCCCTCTCCTCCTTGCTCATTCTCCCTCTCCTCCTCTCTTATTCTCCTCCTCACTCATTCGCCCTCTCCTCCTCACTCATTCTCCCTCTCCTCCTCACTCATTCTCCCTCTCCTCCTCACTCATTCTCCCTCTCCTCCTCACTCATTCTCCCGCTCCTCCTCACTCATTCTCCCGCTCCTCCTCACTCATTCTCCCGCTCCTCCTCACTCATTCTCCCTCTCCTCCTCCATCATTATCCTCTTCACTCATCTCCTCCTCACTCATTCTCCCTCTCCTCCTCCATCATTATCCTCCTCACTCCTCTCCTCCTCGCTCATTCTCCCTCTCCTCCTCTCTCATTCTCCCTCTCCTCTCCTCCACGCTCATTCTCCCTGTCCTCTCATTCTCCCTGTCCTCTCATTCTCCCTCTCCTCCCCTCTCATTCTTCCTCTCTTCGCTCTGCAACCCCTGTGTACCATGTAGAACAAGCAGGACTATACCAAAACCAGCTAGAACCACCAGGACTGGACTAGACCAAAACCAGCTAGAACCACCAGGACTGGACAAAACCAAAACCAGCTAGAACCAACAGGACTGGACAAAACCAAAACCAGCTAGAACCAACAGGACTGGACAAAACCAAAACCAGCTAGAATCAACAGGACTGGACAAAACCAAAACCAGCTAGAACCACAGGACTCGACAAAACCAAAACCAGCTAGAACCAACAGGACTGGACAAAACCAAAACCAGCTAGAACCACAGGACAGGACAAAACCAAAACCAGCTAGAACCACAGGACAGGACAAAACCAAAACCAGCGAGAACCAACAGGACTGGACAAAACCAAAACCAGCTAGAACCACAGGACAGGACAAAACCAAAACCAGCTAGAACAAACAGGACTGGACAAAACCAAAACCAGCTAGAATCAACAGGACTGGACAAAACCAAAACCAGCTAGAACCAACAGGACTAGACCAAAACTAGCTAGAACCAACAGAACTGGACTAGACCAAAACCAGCTAGAACCACAGGACTGGACTAGACCAAAACCAGCTAGAACCAACAGGACTGGACAAAACCAAAACCAGCTAGAACCAACAGGACTAGACCAAAACTAGCTAGAACCAACAGAACTGGACTAGACCAAAACCAGCTAGAACCACAGGACTGGACTAGACCAAAACCAGCTAGAACCACAGGACTGGACTAGACCAAAACCAGCTAGAACCAACAGAACTGGACTAGACCAAAACCAGCTAGAACCACAGGACTGGACTAGACCAAAACCAGCTAGAACCACAGGACTGGACTAGACCAAAACCAGCTAGAACCAGCAGGACTGGACAAAAGCAAAACCCGCTAGAACCAACAGGACTGGACTAGACCAAAACCAGCTAGAACCACAGGACTGGACTAGACCAAAACCAGCTAGAACCACAGGACTGGACTAGACCAAAACCAGCTAGAACCACAGGACTGGACTAGACCAAAACCCGCTAAAACCAACAGGACTGAGTACAACAACCCAAATGCTAGGTCTGTTGTGATACCAGAATCTCAATATTTCCATGGCAAAAATGAAAACAGGAAGCAGCCCAAACTCTTTGGTTCTTTAAAATCCTGCTGTATGTAATACATTGTGTTATAGCTTGGAAAATAAATGCATGTGACTCTAGATGACAACATAATGAGTTATAGAAATACACCAGAACCGAGAATAACTTCCTTAGAATCATAGGACTCTTCTGGTGTGTATCCACCAACCCCCCCACACACACACACACACACGTACGTACCAGGACTCTGCCGGTGAGTGTCTGTGCTGATATCATGACCCCGGCCCAGTCCTTAACGGAGGTCATCCAGCCCACCTCGCTGGCAGGGACCACTTCTTCCTTCTCATCAGGACCCTTAGCTGTACCGTCTGCTGCCTGACTGTTAGCAGGGTTATTTACCTTCTGGGCCTCCTGGAACAAAAGGGGGAGAGAGAGGTGGGGGGGGTGGAGAGAGAGAGAGAGATAAAGACTGCATTAACATTTTGTTGATCAAACAGATATTATTTCACATAGAAATATCATGTCAGTTGTTCTATATGTTAGATTTATATCTGCAATGTTCTACCATATCATCAAGCACCATGTCCCTGAGAGGAGAGTGGGCTTGGAGGTACATGTACTGTCCAGCTCCATTAGGGTACTGTACTGTCCAGCTCCATTAGGGTACTGTCCAGCTCCATTAGGTTTACTGTACTGTCCAGCTCCATTAGGGTACTGTCCAGCTCCATTAGGTTTACTGTACTGTCCAGCTCCATTGGGGTACTGTCCAGCTTCATTAGGTTTACTGTACTGTCCAGCTCCATTAGATGTACTGTCCAGCTCCATTATGTGTACTTGTACTGTCCAGCTCCATTAGGTGTACTGTCCAGCTCCATTAGGTGTACTGTACTGTCCAGCTCCATTAGGGTACTGTACTGTCCAGCTCCATGAGGGTACTGTCCAGCTCCATTAGGTTTACTGTACTGTCCAGCTCCATTGGGGTACTGTCCAGCTTCATTAGGTTTACTGTACTGTCCAGCTCCATTAGATGTACTGTCCAGCTCCATTATGTGTACTTGTACTGTCCAGCTCCATTAGGTGTACTGTCCAGCTCCATTAGGTGTACTGTACTGTCCAGCTCCATTAGGTGTACTGTACTGTCCAGCTCCATTAGGTGTACTGTCCAGCTCCATTAGGTGTACTGTCCAACTCCATTAGGTGTACTGTACTGTCCAGCTCCATTAGGTGTACATGTACTGTCCAGCTCCATTAGGTGTACTGTACTGTCCAGCTCCATTAGGTGTACTGTACTGTCCAGCTCCATTAGGTGTACATGTACTGTCCAGCTCCATTAGGTGTACTGTACTGTCCAGCTCCATTAGGTGTACTGTACTGTCCAGCTCCAATAGGTTTACTGTACTGTCCAGCTCCATTAGGTGTACTGTACTGTCCAGCTCCATTAGGTGTACTGTACTGTCCAGCTCCATTAGGTGTACTGTACTGTCCAGCTCCATTAGGTGTACATGTACTGTCCAGCACCATTAGGTGTACTGTACTGTCCAGCTCCAATAGGTATACTGTCCAGCTCCATTAGGTGTACTGTACTGTCCAGCTCCATTAGGTGTACTGTCCAGCTCCATTAGGTGTACTGTACTGTCCAGCTCCATTAGGTGTACATGTACTGTCCAGCTCCATTAGGTGTACTGTACGGTCCAGCTCCATTAGTGTACATGTACTGTCCAGCTCCAATAGGTTTACTGTACTGTCCAGCTCCAATAGGTTTACTGTACTGTCCAGCTCCATTAGTTGCCATCTAAAGTATTCATAAAATCTACCTACCTATTAATACATGACAATATGAACTGACACAAGATCTGCATTACAGTAAGAGAAACAAGGTTGTTATCAGCTGTGTCCCCATAGACAGTGTGGTGGTGATGTCTGGTTTGTCAACCTGAGTCCCTATAGACAGTGTGGTGGTGATGTCTGGTTTGTCAACCTGAGTCCCTATAGACAGTGTGGTGGTGATGTCTGGTATGTCAACCTGAGTCCCTATAGACAGTGTGGTGGTGATGTCTGGTTTGTCAACCTGAGTCCCCATAGACAGTGTGGTGGTGATGTCTGGTTTGTCAACCTGAGTCCCTATAGACAGTGTGGTGGTGATGTCTGGTATGTCAACCTGAGTCCCTATAGACAGTGTGGTGGTGATGTCTGGTATGTCAACCTGAGTCCCTATAGACAGTGTGGTGGTGATGTCTGGTATGTCAACTTGAGTCCCTATAGACAGTGTGGTGGTGATGTCTGGTATGTCAACCTGAGTCCCTATAGACAGTGTGGTGGTGATGTCTGGTATGTCAACCTGAGTCCCTATAGACAGTGTGGTGGTGATGTCTGGTTTGTCAACCTGAGTCCCTATAGACAGTGTGGTGGTGATGTCTGGTATGTCAACCTGAGTCCCTCTAGACAGTGTGGTGGTGATGTCTGGTTTGTCAACCTGAGTCCCTATAGACAGTGTGGTGGTGATGTCTGGTTTGTCAACCTGAGTCCCTATAGACAGTGTGGTGGTGATGTCTGGTATGTCAACCTGAGTCCCTATAGACAGTGTGGTGGTGATGTCTGGTTTTTGTCAACCTGAGTCCCCATAGACAGTGTGGTGGTGATGTCTGGTTTGTCAACCTGAGTCCCTATAGACAGTGTGGTGGTGATGTCTGGTATGTCAACCTGAGTCCCTATAGACAGTGTGGTGGTGATGTCTGGTATGTCAACCTGAGTCCCTATAGACAGTGTGGTGGTGATGTCTGGTATGTCAACTTGAGTCCCTATAGACAGTGTGGTGGTGATGTCTGGTATGTCAACCTGAGTCCCTATAGACAGTGTGGTGGTGATGTCTGGTATGTCAACCTGAGTCCCTATAGACAGTGTGGTGGTGATGTCTGGTATGTCAACCTGCGTCCCTATAGACAGTGTGGTGGTGATGTCTGGTATGTCAACCTGCGTCCCTATAGACAGTGTGGTGGTGATGTCTGGTATGTCAACCTGCATCCCTATAGACAGTGTGGTGGTGATGTCTGGTATGTGTGTGTGTGTGCGTGCGAGTGAGAGTGAGAGAGTGAGAGAGAAAGTGAGAGTGTGTGTGTGTGTGTGTGTGTGTGTGTGTGTGTGTGTGTGTGTGTGTGTGTGTGTGTGTGTGTGTGTGTGTGTGTGTGTGTGTGTGTGTGTGTGTGTGTGTGTGTGTGTGGTCGCTTTTTGCCAATATGGGCCTGTAAGTTCATTCATCCCCGGGGTAAACAGTGGCATAAGACTAATATTGTCATGCAGGCTCCTCAACCTTGTGTCTGAATGAGTGAGCATCCACTCGCCAATGTTACTGTACGTACGCAGCTGTTCAGCCATCCACTAACTCAAATAAACACTCCACTTCATATGTTTCCCCCTCAACCATTAAGCTGCATGGTTTAATTGCACACACACACCGCCTGGCGAGGTAGAGTAGAGGTCAGCGTGTCACCGCTAGGCCTATAAACCATTGGGTGTAGCCCAGCGAATGGCGTCACAGAGAATCCCTGGCACTCCAATAATTTTCAGAGCTCTCGACGGCGGCCCGCTCTCTCTTCCAAGGAAGCTCGCTCGTATTTCATCAGGAAACACATATAGTAGTTCATATTTTATTACGACCCACCGACACTGCTCGTTCTCTCTGGACCCAACCTGGGTTCAAACACTATGCAAAATCTTTCAAATTATGCCTAGTGTCTGCCTCAAGTGTCAAATGGGCGGAGTTTGCCGTTTTCAGACTTTTCCGTTGGTTCATTAAGCAAAGCAAGCTCAATCAAGCACATACTGTATAAAGTATATGGAATGATTTCAATTGTTGTTTCAACCTGGGTATGCTCTAGACGTCTGACAGACGGGTCAGCACTATACAAGTGGAGTCTCTGGTTCATGCTCTAGACGTCTGACAGACGGGTCAGCACTATACAAGTGGAGTCTCTGGTTCATGCTCTAGACGTCTGACAGACGGGTCAGCACTATACAAGTGGAGTCTCTGGTTCATGCTCTAGACGTCTGACAGACGGGTCAGCACTATACAAGTGGAGTCTCTGTTTCATGCTCTAGACATCTGACAGACGGGTCAGCACCATACAAGTGGAGTCTCTGTTTCATGCTCTAGACGTCTGACAGACGGGTCAGCGCCATACAAGTGGACTCTCTGGTTCATGCTCTAGACGTCTGAAAGACGGGTCAGCACCATACAAGTGGAATCTCTGGTTCATGCTCTAGACGTCTGACAGACGGGTCAGCGCCATACAAGTGGAGTCTCTGGTTCATGCTCTAGACGTCTGACAGACGGGTCAGCGCCATACAAGTGGAGTCTCTGGTTCATGCTCTAGACGTCTGACAGACGGGTCAGCGCCATACAAGTGGAGTCTCTGGTTCATGCTCTAGACGTCTGACAGACGGGTCAGCGCCATACAAGTGGAGTCTCTGGTTCATGCTCTAGACGTCTGAAAGACGGGTCAGCGCCATACAAGTGGAGTCTCTGGTTCATGCTCTAGACGTCTGACAGACGGGTCAGCGCCATACAAGTGGAGTCTCTGGTTCATGCTCTAGAAGTCTGACAGACGGGTCAGCGCCATACAAGTGGAGTCTCTGTTTCATGCTCTAGATGTCTGACAGACGGGTCAGCGCCATACAAGTGGAGTCTCTGTTTCATGCTCTAGACGTCTGACAGACGGGTCAGCGCTATACAAGTGGAGTCTCTGGTTCATGATCTAGACGTCTGACAGACGGGTCAGCACCATACAAGTGGAGTCTCTGGTTCATGCTCTAGACATCTGACAGACGGGTCAGCGCCATACAAGTGGAGTCTCTGTTTCATGCTCTAGACGTCTGACAGACGGGTCAGCACTATACAAGTGGAGTCTCTGGTTCATGCTCTAGACGTCTGACAGACGGGTCAGCACCATACAAGTGGAGTCTCTGGTTCATGCTCTAGACGTCTGACAGACGGGTCAGCACTATACAAGTGGAGTCTCTGGTTCATGCTCTAGACGTCTGACAGACGTCAGCACTATACAAGTGGAGTCTCTGTTTCATGCTCTAGACGTCTGACAGACGGGTCAGCACTATACAAGTGGAGTCTCTGGTTCATGCTCTAGACGTCTGACAGACGGGTCAGCACCATACAAGTGGAGTCTCTGGTTCATGCTCTAGACGTCTGACAGACGGGTCAGCACCATACAAGTGGAGTCTCTGGTTCATGGACTGTGTGACGTCAGCAGACTGGGATAGCACTGTGTGTTTGGGTGACTTGATACTGCGTATGACATCCTAAGGTAATCTGAATACTGAACAGATAGAAAATACCCAGAATACACCTGAACTACATGTTTTTGTCTTGTTTTACGTTGGTTCGTCCGTCTTTCTCCTTGCTAACTGACCCAGGAATGTCTCAGGGCTCTAGACACTAGTACATCTCATTCTCAGAACTGTGAAGCTGAGAAGAGACATACCAGCAGACCAACCCAGACACCAGTGCACCAATATAGTTCATAGGCTTTCAGGGACATACTCAGTAGTATTCCTTTCTGGCTGGCTGACGGACGCACACACGCACAGCCTCCCATTAAAACCCAGCAACGGAGAAAGAGAAAGAGGGGGGAGAAAGGGGAGAGTGGGGGAGAGAGAGAGAAAAAGGGGGAGAGAGGAAAAGGGGGAGAGAGATTCAGTACTCGGTCAGTCGGTTTGGAGAGGATTGTCCAGTTACAATTGGATTATATTCCTTAATGATCTAACATGGCCACAGCTGCCATTTTCCTAATTACATTCTCTACTATAACAATAACCTCCTTCTGAAAGGTTACCATAGTCACTAGATCATTATCTATCTGCTGCTGCTGCTTATAGACCACACATAGCATGACAGTGTCCCAAATGGCACCCTATTCCCAATGGGCCCTGGTCAACAGAAGTGCACTACATAGGAAATAGGGTGCCATTTGGCACAGGCCAGAAGTGCAGTGGAAAATGGGGTTAGGAGAGCTTCATAGGCAATCATTAATGTATCTATAGAGGTGTTCTGAGCTGTCACACCCTTATAACCTAACCCCTCCCTATAGCCTCACCCCTCCCTATAACCTGTGTGGTGTACTGTGGTGTACCGCAGGGCAGCTCTCTATGCCCTCTACTCTTTTCTATGTTTTACCAGTGACCTGCCACTGGCATTAAACAAAGCGTGTGTGTCCATGTATGCTGATAATTCAACGATACACGCATCAGCAACCACAGCTAATGAAGTACCTGAAACCTTTAAAGAGTTGCAGTCTGTTTTGGAAGTGGTGGCCAGTAATAAACTGCTCCTGAACATCAAGAGCATTGTATTTGGTACAAATCATTCTCTCAGTTCTAGACCTCTAGGGAATCTTTTCAACATGGCGCCGACAGAGATGGTTGCTTCGCGTTCTTAGGAAACTATGCTGTATTTTGTTTTCTAATGTATTTTTACTTACACTGTTACCCCGGGAGACTTAAGATGTTCTGGGGTAACAACAGTGTAAAAAATAATACATAAAAAAGCAAAATACTTCATAGTTTCCTATTACATACAGCCAGGAAAAACTATTGGATACAAGAGCAACGTCAACTTACCAACATTACGACTTTCCCGAAGCAGATCCTCTGTTTGGACCACCAACCAGGACAATGGATCGGATCCCAGTAGGCAACCCAAAACAATGGCGCCGGAGAAGGGGCAGACAGTCTTCTGGTCTGGCTCCGTAGACGGGCACATCGCTCACCGCTCCCGAGTATACTACTCACCAATGTCCAGTCTCTTGACAACAAGGTAGACGAAATTTGAGCAAGGGCTGCCTTCCAGAGAGACATCAGAGATTGTAACATTCTCTGTTTCACGCAAACATGGCTCACTCGGGATAAGTCATCAGAGTCGGTACAGCCACCCGGTTTCTTCACGCATCACGCTGACAGAAACAAACATCTCTCTGGTAAGAAGAAGGCCGGGGGTAAATGCCTTATGATTGAGTCGTGGTGTGATCATAACAACATACCAGAACTCAAGTCCTTTTGTTCACCTGACCTAGAATTCCTTACAATCAAATGCCGACCGCATTATCTACCAAGAGAATTCTCTTCGATTACAATCACAGCCATGTATATCCCGACACAAGCAGACACCTCAACGGCCCTGATTTTTTTTTATTGGACTCTATGTAAACTGGAAACCACATATCCTGAGGCTGCATTTACTGTAGCTGGGGATTTTAACTAAGCTAATCTGAAAACAAGGCTAAATTTGATCAGCATGTCGAATGCACAATCCGGGCTGGCAGCATTCTGGATCATTGTTATTCTAACTTCCACGACGCATACAAAGCCCTCCCTCCTTTCGGCAAATCTGACCATGACTCAGTTTTATTGCTCCCAGCCTATAGACAAAAACTAAAACAGGAAACGCCCGTGCTCAGGTCTGTTCAACGCTCGTCAGACCAATCAGACTACACACTTCAAGATTGCTTCGATCATGTGGATATGTTCCGGATAGCCTCAGACAACAACATTGATGTATACGCTGATTCGGTGAGTGAGTTTATTAGCGAGTGCATATTAAAACCTTGCCCATCCAGAAACCGTGGATTGATGGCATCATTTGTGCAAAACTGAAAGCGCAAACCACTGCTTTTAGTCATGGCAAGGCGACCGGAAACAAACAGTGTAGCTATTCCCTCCGCAAGGCAATCAATTAAGCTAAGCGTCAGTATAGAGACAAAGTAGAGTCACAATTCAATGGCTCAGACATGAGACGTATGTGGCAGGGTCTACAGTCAATCATGGATTACAAAAGGAAAACCAGCCATGTCGCGGACACAGACGTCTTGCTCCCAGACAAACTAAACAATTATTTGCTCGCTTTGAGGACAATACAGTGACACTGACACGGCCCACTACCAAAACCTGCGGGTTCTACTTCACCACGGCCAACGTGTGTAAAACATTTAAACGTGTTAACCCTAGCAAGGCTGTTGGCCCAGACGGCATCCCCAGCCGCGTCTTCAGAGCATGCGCAGACCAGCTGGCTGGTGTGTTTACGGACATATTCAATCAAACCTATCCCAGACTGCTATTCCCACATGCTTCAATAGGGCCACCATCATTCCTGTTCCCAAGAAAGCTAAGGTAACTGAGCTAAACGACTATCGCCCCGTTGCACTCACTTCCGTCATCATGACATGCTTTGAGAGACCTGTCAAGGATCATATCACCTCCACCTCCACCCTACCTGACACCCTAGACCCACTCCAATTTGCTTACCGCCCCAATAGGTCCACAGACAATGCAATCGCAATCATACTGCACACTGCCCTAACCCATCTGGACAAGAGGAATACCTATGTAAGAATGCTGTTCACCCATTACAGCTCAGCATTTAACCCCATAGTTCCCTCCAAACTCGTCATTAAGCTCGAGACCCTGGGTCTCGACCCTGCCCTGTGCAACTGGGTCCTGGACTTTGACGGGCTGCCCCCAGGTGGTGAGGGTAGGAAACAACATCTCCACCCCGCTGATCCTCAACCCTGCGGCCCCACAAGGGTGCGTTCTCAGCCCTCTCCTGTACTCCCTGTTCACCCATGACTGCGTGACCATGCACGCCTCCAACTCAATCATCAAGTTTGCTGACGACACAACAGTGGTAGGCTAGATTACCAACAATGATGAGACGGCCTACAGCGAGGAGGTGAGGGCCCCCGGAGTGTGGTGTCAGGAAAATAACCTCACACTCAATGTCAACAAAACAAAGGAGATGATTGTGGACTTCAGGAAACAGCAGAGGGAACACCCCCCTATCCACATCGACGGGACAGTAGTAAAGAAGGTGGAACGTTTTAAGTTCCTCTGCGTACACATCACAGACAAACTGAAATGCTCCGCCCACACAGACAGCGTGGTGAAGAAGGCGCAACAGCGCCTCTTCAACCTCAGGAGACTGAAGAAATTTGGCTTGTCACCGAAAACACTCACAAACTTTTACAGATGCACAATTGAGAGCATCCTGTCGGGCTGTATCACCGCCTGGTACAGCAACTGCTCCATCCACAACCGTAAGGTTCTCCAGAGGGTAGTGAGGTCAGCAAAACGCATCACCGGGAGCAAACTACCTGCCTTCCAGGACACCTACACCACCCGATGTCACAGGAAGGCCATGAAGATCATCAAGGACAATAACCACCGGAGCCAAAAGGTGAGGTCAACACAGGTGCATCAAAGCTGGGACCGAGAGACTGAAAAACAGCTTCCATCTCATAGCCATCAGACTGTTAAACAGCTTCTATCTCAAGGTTCAGCTTCTATCACTTCACTTCCGGGTTGGAGCGAGCGGTCGCATTCGCACTTCGGTCCGCAGGTAGTATTACTTTTCATTACTTTTCATTACATTTCATTATAGTACAACGGTTTGATTTGTCTAATCTTAGCAATTTCTTCTTAGCTAGCTACATAGCCGTCTTTGTATCAAAGATAATTGCGTAATTATCGTATTTCGTCGTCCTAACGTAGTCTACTGCAGCTAGCCACATAGCTAACGTCCACCGTATAGCAGCACCGTAGAAACTATTACACTCAACTGAACGACTTGATTAGTGTAGTGTTAGCTAGCTACATAGTTGTCTTTGCTGTCTTCGTATCCAAGATAATTGTGTAGTTTAGAGTGTGTAGTCTTAGAGTGATTATCTTAATTTACCGAGGTTAGCTAGCCAGCTATTTGTAGTCCTTAACGTAGGAGACACTGCTAGCTAGCTAACAGCTAACAGCTAACAGCTAGCCAACAACAGCCCGGTCGCATTCCGCTTCGCTCCACAGGTAGTATCACATTTTCATTTCATTTCATTACAGCACAACGGTTTGATTTGCTTGATCGTAGCTAGCTACATAGCTAGCTACATAGCCGTCCTTGTATCAAAGATAATTGTGTAGTCTAGAGCGATTTTCTAGGTTAGCTAGCCAGCTATTGTCGTTCTTTTAACGCAACGTAAGGTAATCAACACTGCTAGCTAGCCAGCTAGCCCCGAATAGTAGCACTGTAGAAACTATTACACTCAACGGAACGACTTGATTAGTGTAGTGTCAACAACGCAGCCACTGCCAGCTAGCCTACTTCAGCAGTACTGTATCATTTTAATCATTTTAGTCAATAAGATTCTTGCTACGTAAGCTTAACTTTCTGAACATTCGAGACGTGTAGTCCACTTGTCATTCCAATCTCCTTGCATTAGCGTAGCCTCTTCTGTAGCCTGTCAACTATGTGTCTGTCTATCCCTGTTCTCTCCTCTCTGCACAGACCATACAAACGCTCCACACCGCGTGGCCGCGGCCACCCTAATCTGGTGGTCCCAGCGCGCACGACCCACGCGGAATTTCAGGTCTCCGGTAGCCTCTGGAACTGCCAATCTGCGGCCAACAAGGCAGAGTTCATCTCAGCCTATGCCTCCCTCCAGTCCCTCGACTTCTTGGCACTGACGGAAACATGGATCACCACAGATAACACTGCTACTCCTACTGCTCTCTCCTCGTCCGCCCACGTGTTCTCGCACACCCCGAGAGCTTCTGGTCAGCGGGGTGGTGGCACCGGGATCCTCATCTCTCCCAAGTGGTCATTCTCTCTTTCTCCCCTTACCCATCTGTCTATCGCCTCCTTTGAATTCCATGCTGTCACAGTTACCAGCCCTTTCAAGCTTAACATCCTTATCATTTATCGCCCTCCAGGTTCCCTCGGAGAGTTCATCAATGAGCTTGATGCCTTGATAAGCTCCTTTCCTGAGGACGGCTCACCTCTCACAGTTCTGGGCGACTTTAACCTCCCCACGTCTACCTTTGACTCATTCCTCTCTGCCTCCTTCTTTCCACTCCTCTCCTCTATTGACCTCACCCTCTCACCTTCCCCCTACTCACAAGGCAGGCAATACGCTCGACCTCATCTTTACTAGATGCTGTTCTTCCACTAACCTCATTGCAACTCCCCTCCAAGTCTCCGACCACTACCTTGTATCCTTTTCCCTCTCGCTCTCATCCAACACTTCCCACACTGCCCCTACTCGGATGGTATCGCGCCGTCCCAACCTTCGCTCTCTCTCCCCGCTACTCTCTCCTCTTCCATCCTATCATCTCTTCCCTCTGCTCAAACCTTCTCCAACCTATCTCCTGATTCTGCCTCCTCAACCCTCCTCTCCTCCCTTTCTGCATCCTTTGACTCTCTATGTCCCCTATCCTCCAGGCCGGCTCGGTCCTCCCTCCCGCTCCGTGGCTCGACGACTCATTGCGAGCTCACAGAACAGGGCTCCGGGCAGCCGAGCGGAAATGGAGGAAAACTCGCCTCCCTGCGGACCTGGCATCCTTTCACTCCCTCCTCTCTACATTTTCCTCCTCTGTCTCTGCTGCTAAAGCCACTTTCTACCACTCTAAATTCCAAGCATCTGCCTCTAACCCTAGGAAACTCTTTGCCACCTTCTCCTCCCTCCTGAATCCTCCTCCCCCTCCCCCCTCCTCCCTCTCTGCAGATGTCTTCGTCAACCATTTTGAAAAGAAGGTCGACGACATCCGATCCTCGTTTGCTAAGTCAAACGACACCGCTGGTTCTGCTCACACTGCCCTACCCTGTGCTCTGACCTCTTTCTCCCCTCTCTCTCCAGATGAAATCTCGCGTCTTGTGACGGCCGGCCGCCCAACATCCTGCCCGCTTGACCCTATCCCCTCCTCTCTTCTCCAGACCATTTCCGGAGACCTTCTCCCTTACCTCACCTCGCTCATCAACTCATCCCTGACCGCTGGCTACGTCCCTTCCGTCCTCAAGAGAGCGAGAGTTGCACCCCTTCTGAAAAAACCTACACTCGATCCCTCCGATGTCAACAACTACAGACCAGTATCCCTTCTTTCTTTTCTCTCCAAAACTCTTGAACGTGCCGTCCTTGGCCAGCTCTACCGCTATCTCTCTCAGAATGACCTTCTTGATCCAAATCAGTCAGGTTTCAAGACTAGTCATTCAACTGAGACTGCTCTTCTCTGCATCACGGAGGCGCTCCGCACTGCTAAAGCTAACTCTCTCTCCTCTGCTCTCATCCTTCTAGACCTATCGGCTGCCTTCGATACTGTGAACCATCAGATCCTCCTCTCCACCCTCTCCGAGTTGGGCATCTCCGGCGCGGCCCACGCTTGGATTGCGTCCTACCTGACAGGTCGCTCCTACCAGGTGGCGTGGCGAGAATCTGTCTCCTCACCACGCGCTCTCACCACTGGTGTCCCCCAGGGCTCTGTTCTAGGCCCTCTCCTATTCTCGCTATACACCAAGTCACTTGGCTCTGTCATAACCTCACATGGTCTCTCCTATCATTGCTATGCAGACGACACACAATTAATCTTCTCCTTTCCCCTTCTGATGACCAGGTGGCGAATCGCATCTCTGCATGTCTGGCAGACATATCAGTGTGGATGACGGATCACCACCTCAAGCTGAACCTCGGCAAGACGGAGCTGCTCTTCCTCCCGGGAAGGACTGCCCGTTCCATGATCTCGCCATCACGGTTGACAACTCCATTGTGTCCTCCTCCCAGAGCGCTAAGAACCTTGGCGTGATCCTGGACAACACCCTGTCGTTCTCAACTAACATCAAGGCGGTGGCCCGTTCCTGTAGGTTCATGCTCTACAACATCCGCAGAGTACGACCCTGTCCCCCACAGGAAGCGGCGCAGGTCCTAATCCAGGCACTTGTCATCTCCCGTCTGGATTACTGCAACTCGCTGTTGGCTGGGCTCCCTGCCTGTGCCATTAAACCCCTACAACTCATCCAGAACGCCGCAGCCCGTCTGGTGTTCAACCTTCCCAAGTTCTCTCACGTCACCCCGCTCCTCCGCTCTCTCCACTGGCTTCCAGTTGAAGCTCGCATCCGCTACAAGACCATGGTGCTTGCCTACGGAGCTGTGAGGGGAACGGCACCTCAGTACCTCCAGGCTCTGATCAGGCCCTACACCCAAACAAGGGCACTGCGTTCATCCACCTCTGGCCTGCTCGCCTCCCTACCACTGAGGAAGTACAGTTCCCGCTCAGCCCAGTCAAAACTGTTCGCTGCTCTGGCCCCCAATGGTGGAACAAACTCCCTCACGACGCCAGGACAGCGGAGTCAATCACCACCTTCCGGAGACACCTGAAACCCCACCTCTTTAAGGAATACCTAGGATAGGATAAGTAATCCTTCTCACCCCCCCCCCCCCTTTAAGATTTAGATGCACTATTGTAAAGTGACTGTTCTACTGGATGTCATAAGGTGAATGCACCAATTTGTAAGCCGCTCTGGATAAGAGCGTCTGCTAAATGACTTGAATGTAAATGTAAAATGATAAAGCAACACCTCGAAGCACAACGCCTCTCCCCTATTGGACCTAGATAGTTTGTGTGTATGTATTGATATGTAGGGTACATGTGTCTTTTTAACACATGTATGTAGTTCTGTGCTGTCTGTCTGAGCTGTTCTTGTTTTGTGTGGACCCCAGGAAGAGTAGCTGCAGCTTCTGCAACAGCTAATGGGGATCCTAATAAAATACAAAAAATACCTCACTCTTGCCTATAGCCCCACCCCTCTGTATAGCCCCACCCCTCCGTATAGCCCCACCCCTCCGTATAGCCCCACCCCTCCCTATAGCCCCACCCCTCTGTATAGCCCCACCCCTCTGTATAGCCCCACCCCTCTGTATAGCCCCACCCCTCCGTATAGACCCACCCCTCCCTATAGCCCCACCCCTCTGTATAGCCCCACCCCTCCGTATAGCCCCACCACTCCGTATAGCCCCACCCCTCTGTATAGCCCCACCCCTCTGTATAGCCCAACCCCTCCGTATAGACCCACCCCTCTGTATAGCCCCACCCTCCGTATAGCCCCACCCCTCTGTATAGCCCCACCACTCCCTATAGCCCCACCCCTCTGTATAGCCCCACCCCTCTGTATAGCCCCACCCCTCCGTATAGCCCCACCACTCCCTATAACCTCACCCCCTACCTTCTCTTGCCTGTTCAGTCCTCCCGTATCAAATACCCAGGATACTTCACCAGTCACATGGTGCAAATATTGAGGGTTATGTGTTTGTGGCGCTCACTATATCTGTGTATGTATGTGTGTTTACTATACACAGGGGAGGTTAATGTTTGCCTCTGATTGGACGTCCGCCTGCTTCAAAGATATTTAGGCATGTAGTCGTGGTAATATGCTTGGCCTGGGACTAAATCTAACTGAGAAGTCTGGAGGAGGACAGGCACAGTAAAAACCACACACACAACCCAGTACACGGAACAACTGTGTCACATATGTCACGTATGTGTGGTGAAACAGGGTTACCCAATATCAGCATAACCTGATAGTGTTTCCCCTAGATGTTTGTTTTTCCAGCTCGAGTTCCTCCACTACTGTAACAACATCTGCAAAAAAGGGACACAAAAGCCCTTCCTCTGTGTGTGTGTGTGTGTGTGTGTGTGTGTGTGTGTGTGTGTGTGTGTGTGTGTGTGTGTGTGTGTGTGTGTGTGTGTGTGTGTGTGTGTGTGTGTGTGTGTGTGTGTGTGTGTGTGTGTGTGTGTGTGTGTGTGTGTAGAGGGTAATGAATAACGAATAAACTGATGGCTAAACTGATGGCTAGTAGACAGACAGACTGGGCCTAGCTCACTATAGAGACAGACATCATGGGCCTAGCTCACAGAGACAGACAGCACTGGGCCTAAGCTCACTATAGAGACAGACAGACAGCTCACTATAGAGACAGACAGCACTGGGCCTAGCTCACTATAGAGACAGACAGCACTGGGCCTAGCTCACTGTAGAGACAGACAGCACTGGGCCTAGCTCACTATAGAGAACTCACTATAGAGACAGACAGCACTGGGCCTATAGAGACAGACAGCACTCGAGCTCATAGAGACAGACAGCACTGGGCCTAGCTCACTATAGAGACAGACAGCAGCACTGGACAGACAGCACTGGGCCTAGCTCACTATAGAGACAGACAGCACTGGGCCTAACTCACTATAGAGACAGACATCAGAGAGAGACAGACAGCACTGGGCCGAGCTCACTATAGAGACAGACAGCACTGGGCCGAGCTCACTATAGAGACAGACAGCACTGGGCCTAGCTCAGCTCACTATAGAGACAGACAGCAGACTATAGAGACAGACATCACTGGGCCAAGCTCACTATAGAGACAGACAGCACTGGGCCTGAGCCAGACAGCACTGGGCCTAGCTCACTATAGAGACAGACAGCACTGGGCCTAACTCACTATAGAGACAGACATCACTGGGCCAGCTCACTATAGAGACAGACAGCACTGGGCCGAGCTCACTATAGACAGACAGCACAGCTCACTATAGAGACAGACAGCACTGGGCCTAGCTCACTATAGAGACAGACAGCACTGGGCTCACTATAGAGACAGACAGCACTGGGCCTAACTATAGAGACAGACAGCACTGGGCCAAGGGCCTAACTCACTATAGAGACAGACAGCACTGGGCCTGACCCCTCCTGTCTCAGCCTCCTATAGAGACAGACAGCACTGGTGCCTAACTCGGAGGACCACTATAGAGACAGACATCACTGGGCCTAGCTCATTTATGAACATTTGAACATCTTGGCCAGAGAGCCAGACATCACTGGGCCTAGCTCACTAGGGAGTTTTTCCAGAGACAGTCAGGCTGGGTTTCTGCACAGCACTTTGAGATATCAGCTACGAAGGGCTATATAAATACATCCTAGAGACAGACAGAAGCTCACTCACAGAGACAGCACTGGGCCAGCTCACTATAGAGACAGGCACTGGGCCTAGCTCACTACAGAGACAGTCAGCCGGCACCGGGCCTAGCTCACTACAGAGACAGTCAGCCGACAGCACTGGGCCTAGCTCACTACAGACCTAGCTCATAGAGACAGACAGCTGCAGTGGGCCTTCCACGGGCCTAGCTCACTACAGAGACAGAGACAGTCGGCACTAGGCCTATAGAGACAGACAGCTCAGCTCACTATAGAGACAGACAGCACTGGGCCAGCTCACTATAGAGACAGGCACTGGGCCTAGAGACAGACAGCTCAGCTCACAGAGACAGCACTCAGCTCACTATAGAGACAGCAGCACTGGGCTACTATGGAGACAGACAGCAGCTCACTACAGAGACAGCACTGGGCCAGCTCACTATAGAGACAGGCACCTGGGCTCACTAGAGACAGACAGACAGCAGCTGGGCCAGCTCACAGAGACAGTCAGCACTGGGCCTAGCTCACTATAGAGACAGGGCCTAGCTCACTACAGAGACAGCTCACAGCAGAGACAGCACTGGGCCTAGCTCACTACAGAGACAGTCAGCTCACTACAGAGACAGCACCGGGCTCACTACAGAGACAGTCAGCTCACTACAGAGACAGTCAGTCTACAGAGGCACTGGGCCTAGCTCACTACAGAGACAGTCAGTCGGCACCGGGCAGCTCACTACAGAGGGCACTAGCTCACTACAGAGACAGTCAGCTCACTACAGAGACAGCACTGGGCCTAGCTCACTACAGAGACAGTCAGCCGGCACGGCCTAGCTCACTACAGAGACAGCCTCGGCACTGGGCCTAGCTCACTACAGAGACAGTCAGCTCACTACAGAGACAGTCAGTCGGCACCGGGCCTAGCTCACAGTCAGCCGGCACAGAGACAGAGTCAGCCGGCACCGGGCCTAGCTCACTACAGAGACAGTCAGCCGGCCTACTGGGCTCACTACAGAGACCTAGCTCACTACAGAGACAGTCAGCCGGCACCGGGCCTAGCTCACTACAGAGACAGTCAGCTCACCGGCACCGGGCCTAGCTCACTCAGAGACTACAGAGACAGTCAGCGGCACTGGGGCTCACTACAGAGGGCCTATAGCTCACTACAGAGACAGTCAGCCGGCACCGGGCCAGAGACAGTCAGCCGGCTGGGCCTAGCTCACTACAGAGACAGTCAGTACAGAGACAGTCAGCCGGCACCGGGCACTACAGAGACAGTCAGTCGGCACGGGCCTAGCTCTCTACAGAGACAGTCAGCCGGCACCGGGCCTAGCTCACTACAGAGACAGTCAGCCGGCACCGGGCCTAGCTCACTACAGAGACAGTCAGCCGGCACCGGGCCTAGCTCACTACAGAGACAGTCAGCCGGCACCGGGCCTAGCTCACTACAGAGACAGTCAGCCGGTACTGGGCCTAGCTCACTACAGAGACATGGGACAATCCATCCTGGGTATTTGGCAAGGGACAGGCAAGGGAAACACAGGGGTGAGGTTACATCTGTGATGTCAAACAGAGACAGAGAGCGATGAGGGAGGGAAGGAGAGAGGTGAGGGGGAGAATAGGAAGAGAGAAGGGGGTGAATGGAGAGAGAGAGAGGAAGAAATGGAGGGTTGAGCGAGAGGGTAAAGCAGAGAGAGAGAGAGAGAGAGAGAGACGAGAAAGATCAGCAGGAGTCGTGTAAATATGTTCCTTTTCACAGCCAAGAGGTTTGCCTCTGGGGATGACACAGTCATCTGTGTAAGCAATAAGGTTAATTATATACTGTCCTCAACCCTTCTGTCACACATTATACACATACAGTATAGACTCATAACTTAACATATATAACTGATAAGATATCCTGCTTCATCTCTCTCAGTTAATGATGTCTATTCATTGTCATTATTGTTTTCCTTTAAATCAAATAAATGTATTGTCCCACATCACCAATGATCGATATGGCAAGTGGCTACCACTTCACACAGTATATTGTGTGTTATACTCTATTATCCAATGAATATATATAAAGAAAACACAAAGCTCAATAAGATCTGCTAGATGTGGTACAAGGAGCTCAGTTGATTCTATGATTGGACCAATTAACACAGAACCTTAGAGACATGCAGCGAGACAGACAAAGAAATAGACAGAGAAACAGAAATGTAGAGACAGACGGCAAGGTAGAAGAGCAAAACAACGAAATTGACAGTTAGGAAGAGGTAGCAAGAAATAGACAGACAGTGAACGACAGCAATAGACAGAAAGACAGGCAGTGAAAGACAGGCAGAGTGAACAAGAGAGGTAGACAGACAGACAGGCAGTGAAAGACAGGCAGAGTGAAGAAGAGAGGTAGAAAGAAATACAGATGTAGAGAGGTAGAAAGAGCTTTCCCCACATACACCCATGTGACGAAGCTGATCTAACAGGACTTTAGCACAGCTGCTCCTGTGGATTTGGTCTGCATGGTTGGGGAAAACTGTATTCCAGTGTTAGGTGCTATTTATAGCCTCACCGAGGGAGGGAGGGAGCGAAACGAGTGAATCTCATAACTCTGTTCCCCCGTTTGCTATTTTAAACCCAGTACAGCTACCCAATGTCCCTGGGTTACAGGGCCTACAATGGGGTTAGGATGATGAGGAGAGGAACCCTCTCTTCACGGACTAGTTAAAACACAGGAACTTAAGAGTCTTCCTACACAGACACGCAGTCCACACACACAGTCTGCAGACACAAAGAGAAACACACACACTCCCAGAGAGTGGTATGTGTCTCAGAACAGCAGCTATTCCCATCTTTAGGTCAGGCCTGTGGTACCATGGCAACACAGGAGGTTAAAAGCTACATATCAATATAACAGGCTCTTGGAGCTAAATGCTGCCATTCCTGGGTTTGCCATTCCTTATCTAAACATAGATAGGTTGCTATTACACTCTTGGTAATTGGCCGATATAGATATGGCTAAATAATAAATATTTCCAATAAAATAAAATGTTATTTGTTTCATGTGCCGAATACAACAGGTGTAGTAGACCTTACAGTGAAATGCTTACTTACAAGCACCTAACCAACAATGCAGTTAAGAAAAAAAAAGTGTGAAGAAAGTATTTACTAAAATAAACAAGTATAATATAAAAAAATAAAAATAAAATATAATTAAGGAGCAACAATAAAATAACAGTAGTGAGGCTATATACAGGGGGTACCGGTAAAGAGTCAAAGTGCAGGGGCACCGGTTAGTCAAGGTAATTGAGGTAATATGTACATGTAGAGGTAAAGTGACTATGCATAGATAATAAACAGTGAGAAGCAGCAGCGTAAAAATGGAGGTGGGGGGAACAATGTGAATAGTCCGGGTGGCCATTTGATTAGTTGTTCACGAGTCTTATGGCTTGGGGGTAGAGGCTGTTAAGAAGCCTTTTGGACCTACCACTTGCAGTGTGGTAGCAGTGAGAACAGTCTATGACTGGGTGGCTGGAGTCCTTGGCAATTTTTTGGGCCTTCCTCTGACACCGCCTGGTATAGAGGGAGTGGATGACCGGAAGCTTGGCCCCAGTGATGTACTGGGCCGTACAGTATTGGGCCTTGCGGTCGGAGGCCGAGTAGTTGCCAGACCAGGCAGTGATGCAACCAGTCTGGATGCTCTTGCAGCTGTCAAACTTTTTGAGGATCTGAGGACCCATGCCAAATCTTTTCAGACTCCTTAGGAGGAACAGGCACTGTCGTGCACTTTTCACAACTGCCTTGGTGTGTTTGGACCATGATAGTTTATTGGTGATGTTTAATGCATATGCATGGTAGAAATTGAAAGGGAATCGTTTGGAGATTATGACCAAAGTAGTGTCATGACTGTTCTGTGAAGATCTGAAGGATCAGGTTACAGTGAGTCCGCTCTACAGCGCCCTCTCTCTCCCGCAGAGGGGGAGGGGTGAAGTTGGCCATTTTATGATGGTCGTAAATATCTGCAGGCACTCTCTCTCTCCCACTCTGCAGAAATGGAAGTTAAAAATCCTTTTGTTACAACAGAGAGAGATTTTCTAGTACCGTGACATCCAAGATTGGATAATGAAAAATTATTTCTGTAATCCAAACAGTTGGAATGATCTGTGGGTACTTAAAGAATAATCATGTAAGATCAGTTGTTGTTTTGGGATCTCGTTAAGGAAGGTAGAACAACATAACTGTATTTATGAAACTGTCCATTTCGCAGTTGTCAGGTTTACATCTAAATGTGGTGGAACTTATATGATTAAATATGAAACTATTTGTGAGAAGATTAAATGTGATGTTATCCTTCTAAATGAGAACTGTTTTCCATATAAAAGTTTTATCCAGTCAGTAACCACGCCCACGTGAGCATAGATATTATGCCAAACATAATAATAGTGTAACGGTTTTCTAGGTGTGGTGAAGGAGAGTCAGACCAAAACGCAGCGTGTAGATTACGATTAATGTTTAATGGAAAAAACACACTAACACACAAACACTACAAAACAATAAACGTAACGAAAACCAAAACAGCCTATACTTGTCAACTAAATACAGCGACAGGAACAAAGACACTAAGGACAATCACCCACAAAACAACCAAAGAATATGGCTGCCTAAATATGGTTCCCAATCAGAGACAACGATAAACACCTGACTCTGATTGAGAACCACTCCAGACAGCCATAGACTCTGCTAGATCACCCCACTAGCTACAATCCCACTATATACCAAAACCCCAAGACAAAACACACCACAAGACAAAAACCCCATGCCACACCCTGGCCTGACCCAATACATAAAGATAAACACAAAATACTTCGACCAGGGCGTGACAAATAGAACCGCCCTTTTGCCAGAGTGCATAAAACGCCTCGTGAAGAATGAACAGACCAAGCAGGCGGACGGTGTTAAAACGGACGTCATAAATGGTTAGAATTCACATCAGACCAGAACATTCAGTCTGCAGCTGTTTTAAGTAGTCCTTCTGTAGCTCAGTTGGTAGAGCATGGCGCTTGTAACGCCAGGGTAGTGGGTTCGATCCCCGGGACCACCCATACGTAGAATGTATGCACACATGACTGTAAGTCGCTTTGGATAAAAGCGTCTGCTAAATGGCATATATTATTATATTATTATTATTATTATAAGTACTTCAGTCTAGTAAATGCAACCGAGAACCACCTTGTGGTACTTTGAAAGATCCATTCTAACGAAAATTGGTATGTCTGGAAGAGCCGTTCTAACAACCCCCCCGAGACAAAACTACTCCAACTACAAAGGACATGGTAATCTCTGTTGGACAACCAAAGACTTACACAACCAGAGACTTTCTGTTGAATTACTCCCCGTAGATGGATTGAGTGTTTGCATCTGCCATTTTGTGTAACAAGCCGTCATATCGGTTTAGTTCACTAGGGACTTTTGATTGCATCTTGTTAGTAACCAATGTATAATCTATCCAGTGTGTGTGTTTATGTAATTCTGTGTGATTACTTAGTAAATAAATAAATGTAGGCAATTTGTATATCGCTAATTCATCATGGAGACTAGGGTTTGTGCATATTTATAGGATATTACAATATTCAGAATGAGACTGATAAGATAAATAAGAATTAATTTAATTGACTGATGTAAAAGATTTCTCTTTAGAGTTTAGTCGTGAGATAGTAACTCGTTAAATAACTTTTCCCGTGGTGCCCCAAATTACTACTTAATCAATTGTTATATGATTAATTTAATTGCATAATAATTGAACGTGGTATGTAATTATTTTATAAAATAACCGTCAAACACAATGATAGTCAAGACACAACAGTTCACCTGACACAAACATCACACTGTGGATTTTATGTGCATTTTACATTTACTGTACTTTTGACCGTATTTGTTGATAACGGAATGCTCTGGATACATTCAGTAAGATGATAAGAATATTCCTGGACAATGTGGTGTAGGTACAACATAAGACAAAACAATTACAATGATTTGAGTAAGAGGACTAACTGGTGTTTCCAAGTGGCCACACACCTCTAAAAAATGTGCACAGTTCATAAGTAATTTCAATGCACTTAATTAAAAGGTGCTTTTTGGAGCTTTCTTAGCTGTGCCGTTGCGGAACTAGAGCAACACTTGTAGTTGTTTTATATGGAACACAGCCCTGCATCTTCTCCTTTAACAATTACTGTTGTTTTTCTACGCAACCCAAAAACAGCTCATTTTAAAATCTCAATTTGGGTCAGGTGGGCAAGATTTGAAAGCTTGTTATATTGCCAACATGACTAGAAAAGTTATAAAATAGGATCTTACAGTGTTAAGCTTTAACAAGGAAATTCAGAGAAACAGATCATAATTTTGGAGCGCATAGGAAGGAGTCATGAGAGCATTTGAGTGCCTGTTCTGTGACAAATTTTCTTTGAAATGGACAAACATTGGCTCATTCTGTTGAGAACAACCCAGGGTATGAAGCTATGTCATCTTGTAACTGTACATCAAACATAGTGATCATAAACGTTGACTCTGTATATCACATGAGTTTTATGATATAGAATGTGAAGTACACATTTGGACTCACAGGTGTTTGGCTTGTTTGTATGACAACATAGCTGTATTTATGTTATCCATTTTTCAATGAGTAACTTCTCCAGTTGTGCCCAACAGACCCCAGAGCCCAATATGAATACATAATGAGATATGAATACATAATGAGATTAGGATGGCTGCCATCATGCTGTGTGTTTAATTTAGGGATTACACAGGTACAGTACTGTAGGGTCTGGATCTTAATCTAACCTAATCTGGCCCTGCTGTTTGACACACACATCTGGGATGCTGGAATATGTATACTATTATTCTGTGACACACACACACAAATACACACATGCATGCATGTACGTACATATGTCCGGACGTACACACACACACACACGCACGCACACACGCACACGCACACACGCACGCACGCACACACGCACACACACGCACACACACGCACGCAAACACAACACGCACAGAACGCAACACGCAGACACGCAGGGAGGGAGGGAGGGAGGGAAAGGGAGGGAAAGAAATGGAGACAAGGGAGGGAGGGAGGGAGGGAGGGAGGGAGGGAGGGAGGGAGGGAGGGAGGGAGAAGAGCGGAAAAATAGGACTCAACCTCTTGCCACCAGTGTGACGTAGGGTCTTCGACATGAAAGTCCTACTCCAGCAATCAGTTTTACTTTTCCAGTTGAAAAACAAAGTTCCACTGATAATGACAGTAAAGTACACACAGTTAACACTAGAACCGCCTGGCCTTTCAGCATATACAGTAAGTACCCGCTACAGAACGTTGTTGGGTGTCCCCTTTAGCATATGCATCAGATGCATATCAACCTGCAAGGTACGCAAACATGCTTGATGAATACATGGTTGATGAATACATGGTTGATGAATACATGGTTGATGAATACATGGTTGATGAATATATGGTTGATGAATATATGGTTGATGAATATATGGTTGATGAATATATGGTTGATGAATACATGGTTGATGAATATATGGTTGATAAATACATGGTTGATGAATATATGGTTGATGAATATATGGTTGATGAATATATGGTTGATGAATATATGGTTGATGAATACATGGTTGATGAATATATGGTTGATGAATACATGGTTGATGAATATATGGTTGATGAATACATGGTTGATGAATACATGGTTGATGAATACATGGTTGATGAATATATGGTTGATGAATATATGGTTGATGAATACATGGTTGATGAATATATGGTTGATGAATACATGGTTGATGAATACATGGTTGATGAATACATGGTTGATGAATACATGGTTGATGAATACATGGTTGATGAATATATGGTTGATGAATATATGGTTGATGAATATATGGTTGATGAATATATGGTTGATGAATATATGGTTGATGAATACATGGTTGATGAATACATGGTTGATGAATATATGGTTGATGAATATATGGTTGATGAATACATGGTTGATGGTTGATAAATACATGGTTGATGAATATATGGTTGATGAATATATGGTTGATGAATATATGGTTGATGAATATATGGTTGATGAATATATGGTTGATGAATACATGGTTGATGAATACATGGTTGATGAATACATGGTTGATGAATATATGGTTGATGAATATATGGTTGATGAATATATGGTTGATTAATATATGGTTGATGAATATATGGTTGATGAATATATGGTTGATAAATACATGGTTGATGAATATATGGTTGATGAATACATGGTTGATGAATATATGGTTGATGAATACATGGTTGATGAATATATGGTTGATGAATATATGGTTGATGAATATATGGTTGATGAATATATGGTTGATGAATATATGGTTGATAAATACATGGTTGATGAATATATGGTTGATAAATACATGGTTGATGATGGTTGATGAATACATGGTTGATGATAAATACATGGTTGATGAATATATGGTTTATGAATACATGGTTGATGAATATATGGTGATGATGAATACATGGTTGATGAATATATGGTTGATGAATACATGGTTGATGAATACATGGTTGATGAATATATGGTTGATGAATACATGGTTGATGAATACATGGTTGATGAATATATGGTTGATAAATACATGGTTGATGAATACATGGTTGATGAATATATGGTTGATAAATACATGGTTGATGAATATATGGTTGATGAATACATGGTTGATAAATACATGGTTGATAAATAGTACATCAACATTGTGAAGGAACAATTGCATGAAGAAATATTCATGGAGATATATCCAGAAGTGCTAACCCTGTTCAACATTTTAGAGTACCAGACGCGCGCGGCAAATTGGAGATTCAACTCGCGCTTGTAGCACCGCTCAGAATTGGTGTTTCCCCCCACACGCTCGTGCGCGCGCAGTTTGTGAGTCTATAGAAGCATTGCCTCTATAGCTAATACCAGACACTCATTCAGTCTTCATCACGCAGTCTCCTAAACTCCCCACTCCATTTCATGCTAAGATGTTTATATTACTTTTCGTTTTATTATACTTCTGTAGTGCTTTTTGTGACGTGGATCACAGTTAGTAATTACAGTTAGTCTATCAGGTTACGTGATCCTTGTAATGTTTGTTACGTGGAAAATACACCTGGATTCAGAATTAAATGTCCATGACACTCGCGCACATGCGACCAGTTATTTTTCGTATTTGCATTTAAATGTCTTTCACTAGCAAATGCGAGTGAACTGCTGGCACTTTAAAACCCACTGAATGTCCATCTTATGTTCGCAAAGGTTAACTTGAAACAATTAGTGTTTACCTTTCCACAACACATGTAGTCGATAAGGGATTTGTCCATGTGTTTACCTACAGCCGACAGTCGGCAAACTCAGAATCACAACAAACAGGAGGGGCAGACACCGGGCAGCTACGTTGAATAATGATGTATTAATCTCCATGTCCGTTGACACACTCTGTACATGTCTGTGTGTTGCAGCTCGAGAATCAGGATGTTAGATTTACTCAGTGGATGGATTTTTTATTAAAATGTAAAATATAAAATAAATCAAGCCCTATTCATTTCTGCGTACTTTTAACTTGGATCTCATACCTTCATATGCGCGCATGTTGGCAGGTCTGTATATACATTTAAAAAATAAGTTATTTGTTTCCATATAGTCAAGGATATGTTTTGTATAATTCTACAAAGTCCTTGAAAAAACATAGGGTTATTTTCATTCGACTTACAATAAAAACATTACAGTGTAATCCATTTGATCAACTTTATTTGTCTATTCATTTGTAAAACATTTATTGTAATTAATAGTCCAGTTACAGCTTCTTTTGACAAAGTATAAACGAAAATGATGATAGTAATAACATAACTAGCCAGGTCAGATGTGATATATTATTTGCTGTATTCCTAAACAAAAGCACCAGTGCATGAACAATTATGAATTATTAGTTGAATAAATATTTGTGGAAATATATTAATGACAATATATAAAACCAGTCATTTGTTGATAGTATCAGACACTGTATTGTGCTCTTATACCTGTGCCTTTACACGTGAATCAATTCTCGTTACGTTTCGGGTCCACCGTCAGCAAACAGCTTCGGAGCTTCGTTTGAGCCAGCCCCACAAACAAATCGGTTGCACTGCACACCGTTTTCATAGGCCTTGTTTTGTGTGCAGCTGCCGACTTGACATTGTGTTTTATGCTTCCTGAGTGGGAGCTGTGGTGCTTGGGGAAGAGGGAGAGCAGGACCTGCTGTCTTGGAGGCCTGCTTGGCGGTTGTAGCTTCTTTCTTGTTGTTCATGTGGTTCTCACATGCCAGAACCAGGGGGATGCATGGTACTGAGGATGCGAACACTTATTTATTTAACATCTGCACACCGTGAGTGTTGCTTTACCACTCTCCATCACTGATGTGGAGTACAGCTCCCCGGGTATGTTGTTCTGCGCAGAGGAGGGCAGCTCATGCCTTTCTTTGTTCAATGTTCCCAGCAGGCTAGTCTCTCTGCAATCAACTTGTCTGCCAGGGAAATTGATGTGAAGAAGTTGTCCATGGTCACATTTCTGCCTTTGCCCATGTAAGACGCCACAAATCTCAAAACCAAACAGATACCAGTCAAACAGTTACTCACCCGCTGGCCTGGTTTCATCTTTCCCCAGATATGGAAAGCAATTGAGCAAGTACTTGGTTTCGACATCAGCGGCTAACCAAAACTTAACTGAAGTCACATGCACCATTATCAGTTTCCGTTTTTTATCGCCCATTCATCCATTGACGACAGAATAGCATATTAAAATTGTATTTATTATGTTACTCGTTTTTGCTTGGCAGCCAAAGAAATGCGGCCTGCAAGTAGCCTAGTGGCGGCAGGGTAGCCTAGTGGTTAGAGGCAGGTAGCCTAGTGGTTAGAATGTTGGACTAGTAACCGGAAGGTTGCAAGTTCAAACCCTCGAGCTGACAAGGTACAAATCTGTCGTTCTGCCCCTGAACAGGCAGTTAACCCACTGTTCTTAGGCCGTCATTGAAAATAAGAATTTGTTCTTAACTGACTTGCCTCGTTAAATAAAGGTGATTATTATTTGTTTAAGTGGTCATGTGCTTAATTCATGAACAGCATGGTTATTCTTGGAAAGAGCTGCATCATATAAAGTTGATAATTTGCTTTTTCAGAGACTATATAGAAATCACTATGTTTTACATGTGACTCTGAAGGAGGATATTATCAAGGGATGCTCCTTTCCCTGCATCTGTCAATTACAAGATGTGCCTAATAATGTCACTAGTCAGATTGTCAATTACAAGATGTGCACATCTCTTCATATACAATTTGACAACGTATAGGCCTAATAATGTCACTAGTCAGATTGTCAATTTCATCTTGTCTATAGGCTAACTCTTATTAGGAGTGAAATTAGTTTAGGAATAGTTTAGATTTAGTTTCAATGGGCCAGCTGTGCAGGCTGACTGGCATCGTTTGTTTCCCACTCATCAACTTGGATAGAGTCAAGGATATGTTTTGCAACTTGTTCTAAAGGCCTACTGCAACACATAGCATGCTTTCGTTTCCCTTACTATAACTATATTACTAATTTAAAAAAAACATGTAAATAAGAGTCCCATAACAGCTTCTTTTCTTCTTTTTTTACACAGAAAAACGTAAAAGAGAATGAAACTTGAAAGCCGTAAAACTATTAACATGAGCGCCAACGATGATAATTAGGCAGAGGGGCACAACTTTCACTGGGCACATTCTGAAATTGCATTTCTGTCCCCCCCACAGTTTTATCACTGGAATGTGATACAAAACGAGGCCGGTGTGCTTCAGGACCATGTGGACGCCTCCGATCGGTCGGGTAGATAGAAAAATATGCCCCCCCCCCCCACTTCTAAAACCAAAGTTGCGCACCTGAATAGGCAGAACATAAACTCATCATTACACTACTGTATTTCTAAACTAAAATCAACCTCTTCACCCTCCTTATCATTCAGTTGGGCCTAATTTAAATTAGATTGTGAATTAAGGTGCACAATTAAATCCTCCATTTGTCATTCAGTGAGGAGAGAGATGCATTAGCGCCTGGCTGGGTACCAAGTCGTCCTACAGCAAATTGTCTTGGCGGGTTAAGTTAGTGGGTGTAAAAAAAATAAACTGCTCAAAAAAATAAAGGGAACACTTAAACAACACAATGTAACTCCAAGTCAATGACACTTCTGTGAAATCAAACTGTCCACTTAGGAAGCAACACAATAAATTTCACATGCTGTTGTGCAAATGGAATAGACAACAGGTGGAAATTATAGGCAATTAGCAAGACACCCCGAATAAAGGAGTGGTTCTGCAGGTGATAACCACAGACCACTTCTCAGTTCCTATGCTTCCTGGCTGATGTTTTTGTCACTTTTGAATGCTGGCGGTGCTTTCACTCTAATGGTAGCATGAGACGGAGTCTACAACCCACACAATAGGCTCAGGTAGTGCAGCTCATCCAGGATGGCACATCAATGCGAGCTGTGGCAAGAAGGTTTGCTGTGTCTGTCAGCGTAGTATACAGAGCATGAAGGCGCTACCAGGAGACAGGCCAGTACATCAGGAGACGTGGAGGAGGCCGTAGGAGGGCAACAACCCAGCAGCAGGACCGCTACCTCCACCTTTGTGCAAGGAGGAGCAGGAGGAGCACTGCCAGAGCCCTGCAAAATGACCTCCAGCAGGCCACAAATATGCATGTGTCTGCTCAAACGGTCAGAAACAGACTCCATGAGGGTGGTATGAGGGCCCGACGTCCACAGGTGGGGGTTGTGCTTACAGCCCAACAACGTGCAGGACGTTTGGCATTTGACAGAGAACACCAAGATTGGCAAATTCGCCACTGACGCCCTGTGCTCTTCACAGTTCACACTGAGCACATGTGACAAACGTGACAGTTTGGAGACGCCGTGGAGAACGTTCTGCTGCCTGCAACATCCTCCAGCATGACCGGTTTGGCGGTGGGTCAGTCATGGTGTGGGGTGGCATTTCTTTGTGGGGCCGCACAGCCCTCCATGTGCTGGCTAGAGGTAGCCTGACTGCCATTAGGTACCGAGATGAGATCCTCAGACCCCTTGTGAGACCATATGCTGGTGCGGTTGGCCCTGAGTTCCTCCTAATGCAAGGCAATGCTAGACCTCATGTGGCTGGAGTGTGTCAGCAGTTCCTGCAAGAGGAAGGCATTGATGCTATGGACTGGCCGGCCCGTTCCCCAGACCTGAATCCAATTGAGCACATCTGGGACATCATGTCTCGCTCCATCCACCAACAGACTGTCCAAGAGTTGGGGGATGCTTTAGTCCAGGTTTGGGAGGAGATTCCTCAGGAGACCACCCGCCACCTCATCAGGAGCATGCCCAGGCATTGTAGGGAGGTCATACAGGCACGTGGATGCCACACACACACTACTGAGCCTCATTTTGACTTGTTTTAAGGACATTACATCAAAGTTGGATCGGCCTGTAGTGTGGTTTTCCACTTTAATTTTGAGTGTGACTCCAAATCCAGACCTCCATGGGTTGATAAATTTGATTTCCATTGATCATTTTTGTGTCATTTTGTTGTCAGCACATTCAACTATGTAAAGAAAAAAGTATTTAATAAGAATATTTCATTCATTCAGATCTAGGATGTGTTATTTTAGTGTTCCCTTTATTTTTTTGAGCAGTGTATATGTAACTGTTAAAAGGGCTCTGATTTCAAAATTCTGACAAATTAACAGTGTAAAATATAAACATTTAGGAAAAGTTAGGGAAGGAGCAGGACATCTTTTTCTAGTGGTTCTAGCGTTAAAGGTGAAACATTTTGTTTCACTGTGCATGTTGCTTTTATATTTTTGTTCAGTGTATATGCACACACACACACACACACACACACACACACACACACACACACACACACACACACACACACACACAGTGTACAACACATTAGGAACCGCTGCTCTTTCCATGACATAGACAACAGACATATCAACTGGTTAGACAATCATTATTTAGGCTGCCTGTTGCTTCAATGTCTCGCTCTCTCCCAAACAACGGCCCCCTCGCATTTGCACACATACAGGGGATGCACAGCACACACCATAACTTTTCATGACCGTACCAGCCCAGTTTTCTTACAAACAATTTGCTATAACTGGGCAAATAACTCACTATCACAGAATATCAAGAAATGTGCACACCTGGCTACACGCAGCTCTGTGCTTTGATCTCAAATACTCATTTCGCGACCGCAGGTGATTGAAAGATCATTCGTGCCTGTAAATGCAATAATTCTATTCCGATGCAATAATTCTATTCCGATGCGCTCTGCAGAGACAAGAGAGAAAAAAACATATTTGATCCAATTCTGAATCAAGTAATTGTTTAATATTGTGATTGTTGGGTGATTTTGTTGTTGCTTATTCATTCATTATTCATTTTTTTTAATCCTGTCCTGGACAAACTTTAATCAATCAAATGTATTTATAAAGCACTTAATGTGGATCCCTGCCTCATAGAACCCTTGGTAAATGGTGGTAACTAACCTTTTCTGAGTCAAGATCACTTTCGCAGTCAAAAAGGAAGCCGAGATCTACTGTTAAAATGTAAAACAACTTAACAAAAAAAACTGGTTTGTGTAGTAGGTTAAAGACATTATCACAGCATAAAAGGAAAGGGGAATTTTTTAAAATGTATTTTACCAGGCAAGTCAGTTAAGAACATATTCTTATTTTCAATGACAGCCTGGGAACAGTGGGTTAAGTGCCTGTTCAGGGGCAGAATGACAGATTTGTACCTTGTCAGCTCGGGGGTTTGAACTCACAACCTTCCGGATACTAGTCCAACTCTCTAACCACTAGGCTACGCTGCCGCACCGGGTTTGCTGTTCAACTGAAATGTGTCTTCTGTCTTTAACCCAACCCCTCTGAATCAGAGAGATGCGGGGGGGCCATAATCGACATCCACGTCTTCGGCGCCTGGGGAACAGTGGGTTAACTGCATTGCTCAGGGGCAGAACACGGCTTAATGAGATCAATGAGATTTCCAACCTATTTTCACCGACACAAAAAGACAGTCAAAAGTTTGTTGAATTCCCAATGTGTTATCAAATCAAACTTTAAATGCACTTTAAATATAGTTGGATTTGATACTATTCTTTAACTTTTATTTTTGGTTGAGATGGAGATGTGAATTTATTATTAACTTGTAGTTTCCATTTGAAACCTTAGGCACAAAAAGGTGTGGTATATGGCTAATATATCATGACTAAAGGCTGTTCTCTGCACAACGCAACGGGAAGTGCCTGGATACAGCCCTTAGCTGTGGTATATTGGCCATATACCACAAAACCCAGGAGGTTCCTTATTGCTATTATAAACTGATTCCAACATAGTATACTGTCTGAAATACTTTACCACGACTTTCATCCAATCAGCATTCAGGGCTCGAACCACCAGGTTTATAATTCTAGTTGAATCCTGGGCAGAATTTAAACAATAGCTGTTGAAACAATAGCTGTTGATGACTTCCCAAATGCTATATAGGCCTAAATAGCATCATTAATGACAAACTGTACGTGGAAGTCCCTTCAAATGAGTGGATTTGGCTATTTCAGCCACACCGTTGCTGACATGTGTATAAAATTGAACACACAGCCATGCAATCTCCATCGACAAACATTGGCAGTAGAATGGCCGTACTGAAGAGCTCAGTGATGTGGCACCGTCATAGGATTCCACTTTCCAACAAGTCAGTTGGTCACATTTCTGCCCTGCTAGAGCTGCCTGGTCAACTGTACGTGCTGTTGTTGTGAAGTGGAAACGTCTAGGAGCAACAGCTTCTCAGCCGCAAAGTGGTAGTGCTGAGTGCTGAAGCCCATAGCGCGTTAAAATTGTCTGTACTCAATTGAAACACTCACTGCCAAGTTCCAAACTGCCTCTGGAAGCAATGTCGGGAGCTTCATGAAATGGGTTTCCATGGCCACACAGCCGCACACAAGCCTAAGATAACCATGCGCAATGCCAAGTGTCGGCCAGAGTGGTGTAAAGCTTGCCGCCATTGGACTCTGGAGCAGTGGAAATGCATTCTCTGGAGTGATGAATCATGCTTCACCATCTGACAGTCCAAAGGACAAATCTGAGTTTGGCAGATGCCAGGAGAACGCTACTATCCCAAATGTATAGTGCCAACTGTGAAGTTTGGTGAAGGAGGAATAATGGTCAGGGGCTGTTTTTCATGGTTTGGGCTAGGCCCCTTAGTTCCAGTGAAGGGAAATATTAACACTACAGCATACAATGACATTCTAGATGATGCTGTGCTTCCAACTTTGTGGCAACAGTTTGAGGAAGGCCCTTTCCTGTTTCAGCATGAAAATGCCCCCTGAGCACAAAGCAAGGTCCATACAGAGATGGTTTGTCAAGATCGATCTGGAATAACTTGACCGGCCTGCACAGAGCCCTGACCTCAACCCCATCGAACACCTTTGGGATGAATTGGAACGCAGACTGCGAGCCAGGCCTCATCGCCCAACATCAGTGCCCAACCTCACTAATGCTCTTGTGGCTGAATGGAAGCAAGTCCACGCAACAAAGTTCCAACATCAAGAGGAAAGCCTTCCCAGAAGAGTGGAGGCTGTTAAAGGAGTCAAGGGAGATCATCTCTATATTACTGCCTATGATTTTGGAAGGAGGTGTAGTGTATATGATTTACAAAGTATGGTTACATCTCCTTTGCTCTGTTGAACCTACCCTTTGGAATGACTTCGATAGCAATAGCAAGTCTATGAAGTGGAGATTTATCTACAATGATTCTCAAATATCTAAATTCAGGACAGCACATTGGTGAGAGTGACAATTATCAAAGCTAAGCAGGGATGGGCTTGGTTAGAAACCCTGGATAGGAGAATGAAGTGATAGCTGTAGACAGATCAACTCTCCAGTAGGTGCTGCCCAGCCTAGTTTTTTTCTTGATAGTGGATAATACGTTGGAATCTGACGTTGTTACAAAAGGTACAAATTCAACATACAAGGTTTGTCTATGTTGAAAATTGGTTACCATGGTGATGCAATCCGGTGGCCGAAATTTTACCCTCAAAACAGCAGCTGAGTACTTTTTTCAAATCCAATGCATTTTCCACGTATATTCCACGTCACAATACGTTGACAAATTACATCGAAACAACGTTGATTTAACCAGTTTGAGTCCAGTGGGGACTGTCTGTTGAAGAAAACAGTGGTGGAATAATCTTGCCACTGTGCACAGGAACAGGGAGGATTTAGTGGTAGAATAGTGGTTCCTTGACCAGCCCTTTTCTCCTTGGCTATCCTGAGGTAACGCCGTGACTGTTTCCTCAGTCAACTATCACCTGCTACCCGCAGTCAGTCCCCTTTTCCTGCACCGACCTGAACACAGAGGGTGTGTGAAGTTTTCAGATATTCGTGTGTGCCCCAGACAATACCAGCATTTCATCCAGGCACTAGTGCTGAGTGATTAACAGAAATGTCATATTTTTTTCTGTTATTAAACATCTAATAGACTGAAATCGGTTCAATTACTTGAATTCCATTTAGTTTCTTGAGCCCGATGCTCCGTTTCTCTAGAGCAAAATCAAATCAATCACGGGAGAAATCAAGTCAAGAACTATGTGGGACACTGGGCAGAAGGGAGTTGTATTTTTCATTGAGCAAATATTCAACCTAGTTCAGCGCAGAAACGTGGTATGATAGAGGAATGTACACAACGACAAGAGGGATAGAAACAGTCGTAAAAGTATTCCATATCTACTTTGAAGAAATAGTCAAATGATTCTCAGACAGCTCTGCAGCATACTTAGGCAGGATAGGATGAGTATTTAGCTAAATAGGATGAGTAAAGACTGCACAGTATGGGGAGCACATACAGTGCACTCGGAAAGTATTCAGACCCCTTGACTTTTTCCACATTTTGTTCCGTGACAGCCTTATTCTAAAACGGATTAAAACATTTCTCATCAATCTCCACACAATACCTCATAACGACAAAGTGAAAACAGGTTTTTAGAAATGTTTGAACATTTATTTAAAAAAAATGTTAAATGTTTTTCCAGAACTATTCAGACACTTTGCTAATGAGACTCCATATTGAGTTCAGGTGCATCCTGTTTCCATTGATCATCTTTGAGATACTTCTACAACTTGATTGGGGTCCACCTATGCTAAATTCAATAAATTGGACATGATTTGGAAAGGCACACATTTAGAAGACGCTCTTATTTAGAGCAAATTACATGAACCAGCAAGCTTTCAGTTACTGTCCCAATGCTCTTAACCACTAGGCTACCTGCCCCCTCACACCCACTTACCCCCAACTCTCAGATCTTTGCCTTACCTTCCCACTTCTTATCCTGACCTCACCCCTCTGAAAGAAACATGATTGCCCCTCTCCCTCACCCCTTTCACATACTCAAGGTGCATTTGAGCATTAGAATGTGGCAGGACTAGCAAAGAAATAAGGCACTCCCTGTCTGGCTCCCTGGCTGTATGTACTGGCTGGCTGGCTGGATGGCTGTATGTACTGGATGGCTGGCTGGATGGATGGCTGTACTGTCTGGCTGTATGTACTGGCTGGATGGCTGTATGTACTGGCTGGATGGCTGTATGTACTGGCTGGCTGGATGGATGGCTGTATGTACTGGCTGGATGGCTGTACTGTCTGGCTGTATGTACTGGCTGGCTGGATGGCTGTATGTACTGGCTGGCTGGCTGGCTGGCTGTGTGTACTGGCTGGCTGGCTGGATGTACTGGCTGGCTGTGAAGCATGGTGGTGGCAGCATCATGCTGTGGGGATGTTTTTCAGCGACAGGTACTGGGAGACTAGTCAGGATCGAGGGAAAGATTAACAGAGCAAAGTACATAGAGATCCTTGATGAAAACCTGCTCCAGAGGGCTTAGGACCTCAGACTGGGGCAAAGTCCAACAGGACAATGACCTCAAGCACACAGCCAAGACAAAGCAGGAGTGGCTTCGGGACAAGTCTCTGAATGTCCTTGAGTGGCTCAGCCAGAGTCCGCATTGAACCCGATCGAACATCTCTGGAGAGATCTGAAAATAGCTGTGCAGCAGCACTCCCCATCCAACCTGACAGAGCTTGATAGGATCTACAGAGAATAATGGGAGAAACTCCCCAAATACAGGAGTGCCAAACTTGTAGTGTCATACCCGAGAAGGCTTGATTACCAAAACGACGAGACGGCCTACAGGGAGGAGATAAGGGCCCTCTGAGTGTGGTGTCAGGAAAATAACCTCACACACAATGTCAACAAAACAAAGGAGATGATCGTGGACTTCAGGATACAGCAGAGGGAGCAGCCCCCTATCCACATCGACGGGACAGTAGTGGAGAAGGTGGAAAGTTTTAAGTTCCTTGGCGTACACATCACGGACAAACTGAAATGGTCCACCCACACAGGCAGCCTGGTGAAGAAGGCGCAACAGCGCCTCTTCAACCTCAGGAGGCTGAAGAAATTTGGCTTGTCACCGAAAGCACTCACAAACTTTTACAGATGCACAATCGAGAGCATCCTGTCGGGCTGTATCACCGCCTGGTACGGCAACTGCTCCGCCCACAACCGTAAGGCTCTCCAGAGAGTAGTGAGGTCTGCACAATGCACACCGGGGGCAAACTACCTGCCCTCCAGGACACCTACACCACCCGATGTCACAGGAAGGCCATAAAGATCATCAAGGACAACAACCACCCGAGCCACTGCCTATTCATCCCTCTATCATCCAGAAGACGAAGTCAGTACAGGTGCATCAAAGCTGGGACCGAGAGACTGAAAAACAGCTTCTATCTCAAGGCCATCAGACTGTTAAACAGCCATCACTAACATTGAGTGGCTACTGCCAACATACTGACTCATCTCTAGCCACTTTAATAATGAATAAATGTGTCACTAGCCACTTTAAACAATGCCATTTTATATAATGTTTACATACCCTACATTACTCATCTCATATGTATATACTGTACTCTATACCATCTACTGCATCTTGCCTATGCCGTTCGGCCATCGCTAATCCATATATTTATATGTACATATTCTCATTCATTCCTTTACACTTGTGTGTATAAGGTAGTTGTTGTGAAAATGTTAGGTTAGATTACTTGTTAGATATTACTGCATGGTCGGAACTAGAAGCACAAGCATTTCGCTACACTCGCATTAACATCTGCTAACCATGTGTATGTGACAAATAAAATTGGATTTGATTTAATTTGACTCGAGGCTGTAATCGCTGCCAAAGGTGCTTCAACAAAGTACTGAGTAAAGTGTCTAAATACTTATGTAAATGTGATTTCAGTTGTTTTTTGCTTTTTAATTCTTAATTTTTTTCCTGTTTTTGCTTTGGCATTACGGGGTAGTGTGATTAGATTGATGAGGGGGGAAAACTATTTAATCCATTTTAGAATAAGGCTGTAACATAACAAAATTGAGAAAAAGTGAAGGGGTCTGAATACTTTCTGAATGCACTGTAGATAGCGTGAGATGGTCTGGCTGGCTGACTGCTACTGCCTTAGCGGAGATTAAATTATGACTTTAAGGAATACAAATGATAAAGTAACGAAGTAATATAAAACGTTCACATTTTAAAGTGAGAGAAAATCTTCAAAAGACCATCAGCTCGTCCTCAAGGTCAAGGGTGACATTTGGCCTTACAGTCTCAGTCATCACCTGAGTGTGAGTTCAAATCACCTAAACTACATCACAAAATAGACGCATTCTAGAATCTGTTATCTTAGCGATTACTCAAAAGATAGCGAGTGACTGTTCATCTCTAAGGCATTCATAAATAAATAACAAAAACATATGACAAAGATATGAAAGAGGATTCTGCAACACTGGGTTTGATGCTGTCTAAGACAAAGGGAGGGTTGAATGAAGACATCTGCATTAGCGCTCCTCCACTAGAACTGAGTGATAGAAAACTGAATTAACTGTATTGTCTGCTGAGTAAGCTACACTGCTGTCTGTATCTGATTTACAACACGGTACATCTCCCATTGATGCAGGATCTCAAGCCCCAGTGGTCCCGGGTTGAAAATAGACCAAGCAATACATTGTGGGAGTCACAAAGGTCAGCGTAACTATCTGGTAACCTCAGACGGTTTTCTGGTCTTAATGTATCTGTTACGGTTTTCTTCCGTCGAAGGAGAGTCGGACCAAAATGCAGCGTGGTATTTTTGATACATGTTTAATAATGATGAAACACAAACAAAAACCGGAATGTGAAAACCTATACAGCCTATCTGGTGACAACTAACACAGAGACAGGAACAATCACCCACCAAACACTCAAAGAATATGGCTGCCTAAATATGGTTCCCAATCAGAGACAACGAATAATCACCTGCCTCTGATTAAGAACCGCCTCAGGCAACCATAGACTTTCCTAGACAACCCTACTCAGCCACAATCCCAATACCTACTAAAACCCCAATACAAAAACACACCACAAAATAAACCCAATGTCACACCCTGGCCTGACCAAAATAATAAAGAAAACACAAAATACTAAGACCAAGGCGTGACAGTAGCCACATAATGGACTGCAGCCTAAATGAAGAATGTTCATATGCAGAGCCCAAGGGGTTACTATAGCAGAGGAATCAGACAAGCTGACATTCACTGCTGTGTCTGCTGCTGAACAGACCCATTAGCTCTGTATAAGGAACTATTGCAGGCAGATCAGGGTTGTGTTAGGTCGGGCATAACATAGCGATTTGAAAATGTTTTCTCCAGTTTGGTGTCTAATGAACACAACCCAGTTAGTAGCTCTCAGTTTGGTGTCTACTGAACACAACCCAGTTAGTATCTCCCAGTTTGGTGTCTACTGAACACAACCCAGTTAGTAGCTCCCAGTTTGGTGTCTACTGAACACAACCCAGTTAGTAGCTCCCAGTCTGCCTCCGTTACGTGAGGCCATCTAGGGAAACCAACCAATCAAGCCCGTGTCCCTGTGACAGACGAAGCCAGGAATGTCACCCTTATACCCCTGCAGCCTGACATACACACACACACAACAAGGTGAAGTCACCCAGCTGTCAATCACTCCCCAACTTGGAACCTCTCCTTAGCTGCTTCCAGCCACTTCCTCTTTCAGCATCAAGCTGTGCTAATTGGCCCCCTTAATAACAGGACACCAGGGAGATCGTTAGAAAACACAAACCACAGGACCAGATAAAACACAAAGTCATTATTACCTGGCTATGGATGAAACCTGGAACATTCTAGGGATAACTCTGCCACTGAAAAAGAAAGTAAGGCTGTTTCAAATTCATTAGCCCCATACACACACACACACAAACCAATGTGTGCGAGAACACACATGACCCCGCACACATGCATACACATGTACACACGACACGATAATCAGGCCATTTCATTTTCAACTTGACGTCTGTACATGGCTTGTTTCTATGGTGATACACAAGGACTAACATTCCAGGGGTTATCATTGGCTCCCCTGTGTTCCATCTATGCAAATTAAGTAAGGCTTGAAAAGGGCCACTTGCAAATGGTCCATTTATTTGAAAAACCTTACCCAGGTCCTCAATTCAAATCCTACTGGTACAATATGCAAAGACACAAATTACACATTCAAACAATCTACATTTATTTGCAATATTGCGTGATTATTTTTGCCTACTTTATATTTATTGTGTCAAACGTATAAAGTATTCTCCTCGGAAAAGTAGCTCCAGTAAAGTCTTAGCCAACCAGAAAGTAGGTGGAATGAGAGAAAGAGCTTGAGTGACATCAACCTTGTTTGTCTCAGGGAAGGTCTGTTAGACCCCTTGTATCCTCTCCTCATGGCCAGAGTCACCATTGTCCAGCACCCCTGGAGCCTTGCTCAACCGGCACAGCGACAGATTTTTCACCTTGTCGGCTCTATGATTCAAACCAGAAACCTACCGCCCTCATAACAATAACATGTTACAATAACATGTCCAGGTCTGGCTGGTTGAGCCTCAATCCATTCAGTCACCGAGGCAATCTCTTATTTCTATAACACACAGGGTTCTATTCCAAGGGCCTGGTTAAACTAACCTGCGTGTGTAATAACAATGGTTTATTTATATTTCATCGGGGGCTAAGTTTTTGTCGGCACTGGTTACTTCACCTATGAATCAGGTAAGTGTGTGTGTTCCATCTCACAGGCTGTCTAGATGTGCTAACCACTGAGGCGCCACACACTCCCTCTCTGTCTCAGCAACCTTTAAGCACATATTCATATGCACAGCTTAACATGACTGAACCATTATAAGTATAGCCTCCGCTCCGCAGCATATAGCAGTACAGTGTGTGAGGATTTGACATTGCATTTAATCAGGAAATGTGTAGCTAACTAGGCCACTATGAGATGGAAGTGCCGTTCCTATATATTCTAGTGTGAACTACATTGTAACGTATGTAATCATCATGATTACATTTAACTACCATTGTGTGCTACTATTAGTTATACTACAAATGTAATACTTTCTACTAATAATGTTAGTATAGTACTACTACTAATAATAGTGTACTACTACTAATAATAATAATCATAATCATACAACTACTAGCAGTGTTTGTATCTGGTAATGCCAGTGGCCACACCTTCAATTAATCTGTGATAAGGGAGTATTACAGTATATGGGATTAACATCACAGCCTGATGTCCAGTCTTTGACGCAGATGGAAAGCCTTGAAAGAGAGAAAGACATCCCCCTTCTCTGTTTTTCACAACAGGGCGCTTTCTCACACACTCCGGGCAAAGAGTATGTGAAACCCTCTAATAGATAAGCTTGGTGCCCGCTTCCACCATGATGTATTAGATATTGCAAATGAGGCTCACCGTCCAAGTATGAGAGCCAGCTGTAGAGCCGCTTGTACGGAACAGGCTTTTGGAGGGCTAGCCAAAAACTGTTATCATTAACCTGTCTACATTTCACATTCACATTTGTCATTTAGAAGACACTCTTATTCAGAGCAAATTACATGAGCAATTAATTTTAAGTACCTTGCTCAAGGGCACATTGACACATTTTTCACCGAGTCATCATGGGGATATGAACCAGCAATCTTTCAGTTACTGTCCTAATGCTCTTAACCACTAGGCTACCTGCCCCCTCACACCCACTTACCCCCAACTCTCAGATCTTTGCCTTACCTTCCCACTTCTTATCCTGACCTCACCCCTCTGAAAGAAACATGATTCCCCCTCTCCCTCACCCACTTCACATACTCAAGGTGCATTTGAGCATTAGAATGTGGCAGGACTAGCAAAGAAATAAGGCGCTCCCTGTCTGGCTCCCTGGCTGTATGTACTGGCTGGCTGGCTGGATGGCTGTATGTACTGGCTGGATGGCTGTACTGTCTGGCTGTATGTACTGGTTGGCTGGCTGGATGGCTGTATGTACTGGCTGGCTGGATGGCTGTATGTACTGGCTGGATGGCTGTATGTACTGGCTGGCTGTATGTACTTGATGGCTGTATGTACTGTCTGGATGGCTGTATGTACTGTCTGGATGGCTGTATGTACTGTCTGGATGGCTGTATGTACTGGCTGGATGGCTGTATGTACTGGCTGGATGGCTGGATGTACTGCCTGTATGGCTGTATATACTGGCTGGATGGCTGGATGACTATGTACTGGCTGGATGGCTGTATGTACTGGCTGGATGGCTGTATGTACTGGCTGGATGGCTGTATAAAAAAAGCTTCCGGACTTCCGGCGCCGACTGAGATGGCCGCCTCGCTTCGCGTTCCTAGGAAACTATGCAGTTTTTTGTTTTTTTACGTGTTATTTCTTACATTAGTACCCCAGGTCATCTTAGGTTTCATTACATACAGTCGAGAAGAACTACTGAATATAAGATCAGCGTCAACTCACCATCAGTACGACCAAGAATATGTTTTCCGCGACGCGGATCCTGTGTTCTGCCTTACAAACAGGACAACGGAATGGATCGCTTGCAGCGACCCAAGGAAACGACTCAGAAAAAGAGGGAAACGCGGCGGTGTTCTGGTCAGACTCCGAAAAAGGGCACATCGCGCACCACTTCCCAGTATTCTTCTTGCCAATGTCCAGTCTCTCGACAACAAGGTTGATGAAATCCGAGCAAGGGTGGCATTCCAGAGGGACATCAGAGACTGCAACGTTCTCTGCTTTACAGAAACATGGCTTACTGGGAAGACGCTATCCAGGGCGGTGCAGCCAACGGGTTTCTCCACGCATCGCGCGGACAGAAACAAACATCTCTCTGGTAAGAAGAGTGGCGGGGGCGTATGCCTCATGACTAACGGGACATGGTGTGATGAAGGAAACATACAGGAACTCAAATCCTTCTGTTCACCTGATTTAGAATTCCTCACAATCAAATGTAGACCGCATTATCTTCCAAGAGAATTCTCTTCGATTATAATCACAGCCGTATATATCCCCCCAAGCAGACACATCGATGGCTCTGAACTAACTTTATTTAACTCTTTGCAAACTGGAAAACATTTATCCGGAGGCTGCATTCATTGTAGCTGGGGATTTTAACAAAGCCAATCTGAAAACAAGACTCCCTAAATTTTATCAGCATATCGATTGCGCAACCAGGGGTGGTAAAACCTTGGATCATTGTTACTCTAACTTCCGCGACGCATATAAGGCCCTGCCCCGCCCCCCTTTCGGAAAAGCTGACCACGACTCCATTTTGCTGATCCCTACCTACAGGCAGAAATTAAAACAAGAGACTCCCACGCTGAGGTCTGTCCAACGCTGGTCAGACCAAGCTGACTCAACACTCCAAGACTGCTTCCATCACGTGGACTGGGACATGTTTCGTATTGCGTCAGATGGGAATATTGACGAATACGCTGATTCGGTGTGCGAGTTCATTAGAACGTGCGTCGAAGATGTCGTTCCCATAGCAACGATAAAAACATTCCCTAACCAGAAACCGTGGATTGATGGCAGCATTCGCGTGAAACTGAAAGCGCGAACCACTGCTTTTAATCAGGGCAAGTTGTCTGGCAACATGACTGAATACAAACAGTGCAGCTATTCCCTCCGCAAGGCTATTAAACAAGCTAAGCGTCAGTACAGAGACAAAGTGGAATCTCAATTCAATGGCTCAGACACAAGAGGCATGTGGCAGGGTCTACAGTCAATCACGGACTACAAGATGAAATCCAGCCCAGTCACAGACCAGGATGTCTTGCTCCCAGGCAGACTAAATAACTTTTTTGCCCGCTTTGAGGACAATACAGTGCCACTGACACGGCCTGCAACGGAAACATGCGGTCTCTCCTTCACTGCAGCCGAGGTGAGTAAGACATTTAAACGTGTTAACCCTCGCAAGGCTGCAGGCCCAGACGGCATCCCCAGCCGCGCCCTCAGAGCATGCGCAGACCAGCTGGCCGGTGTGTTTACGGACATATTCAATCAATCCCTATACCAGTCTGCTGTTCCCACATGCTTCAAGAGGGCCACCATTGTTCCTGTTCCCAAGAAAGCTAAGGTAACTGAGCTAAACGACTACCGCCCTGTAGCACTCACTTCCGTCATCATGAAGTGCTTTGAGAGACTAGTCAAGGACCATATCACCTCCACCCTACCTGACACCCTAGACCCACTCCAATTTGCTTACCGCCCAAATAGGTCCACAGACGATGCAATCTCAACCACACTGCACACTGCCCTAACCCACCTGGACAAGAGGAATACCTATGTGAGAATGCTGTTCATCGACTACAGCTCGGCATTCAACACCATAGTACCCTCCAAGCTCGTCATCAAGCTCGAGACCCTGGGTCTCGACCCCGCCCTGTGCAACTGGGTACTGGACTTCCTGACGGGCCGCCCCCAGGTGGTGAGGGTAGGCAACAACATCTCCTCCCGCTGATCCTCAACACGGGGGCCCCACAAGGGTGGCGTTCTGAGCCCTCTCCTGTACTCCCTGTTCACCCACGACTGCGTGGCCACGCACGCCTCCAACTCAATCATCAAGTTTGCGGACGACACAACAGTGGTAGGCTTGATTACCAACAACAACGAGACGGCCTACAGGGAGGAGGTGAGGGCCCTCGGAGTGTGGTGTCAGGAAAATAACCTCACACTCAACGTCAACAAAACTAAGGAGATGATTGTGGACTTCAGGAAACAGCAGAGGGAACACCCCCTATCCACATCGATGGAACAGTAGTGGAGAGGGTAGCTAGTTTTAAGTTCCTCGGCATACACATCACAGACAAACTGAATTGGTCCACTCACACTGACAGCGTCGTGAAGAAGGCGCAGCAGCGCCTATTCAACCTCAGGAGGCTGAAGAAATCCGGCTTGTCACCAAAAGCACTCACAAACTTCTACAGATGCACAATCGAGAGCATCCTGGCGGGCTGTATCACCGCCTGGTACGGCAACTGCTCCGCCCTCAACCGTAAGGCTCTCCAGAGGGTAATGAGGACTGCACAACGCATCACCGGGGGCAAACTACCTGCCCTCCAGGACACCTACACCACCCGTTGTTACAGGAAGGCCATAAAGATCATCAAGGACATCAACCACCCGAACCACTGCCTGTTCACCCCGCTATCATCCAGAAGGCGAGGTCAGTACAGGTGCATCAAAGCTGGGACCGAGAGACTGAAAAACAGCTTCTATCTCAAGGCCATCAGACTGTTAAACAGCCACCACTAACATTGAGTGGCTGCTGCCAACACACTGTCATTGACACTGACCCAACTCCAGCCATTTTAATAATGGGAATTGATGGGAATTATGTAAATATATCACTAGCCACTTTAAACAATGCTACCTTATATAATGTTACTTACCCTACATTATTCATCTCATATGCATATGTATATACTGTACTCTACATCATCGACTGCATCCTTATGTAACACATGTATCACTAGCCACTTTAACTATGCCACTTTGTTTACTTTGTCTACACACTCATCTCATATGTATATACTGTACTCGATACCATCTACTGTATGCTGCTCTGTACCATCACTCATTCATATATCCTTATGTACATGTTCCTTATCCCCTTACACTGTGTATAAGACAGTAGTTTAGGAATTGTTAGTTAGATTACTTGTTGGTTATCACTGCATTGTCGGAACTAGAAGCACAAGCATTTCGCTACACTCGCATTTAACATCTGCTAACCATGTGTATGTGACAAATAAAATTAGATTTGATTTGATTTATATACTGGCTGGATGGCTGTATGTACTGGCTGGATGGCTGTATGTACTGGCTGGCTGGATGGCTGTATGTACTGTCTGGATGGCTGTATGTACTGGCTGGATGGCTGTATGTACTGGCTGGATGGCTGAATGTACTGGCTGGCTGGCTGGATGGCTGGCTGTATGTACTGGCTGGATGGCCGGATGTACTGGCTGGATGTACTGGCTGGATGGTTGGATGTACTGGATGGATGGCTGTACTGGCAGGGTTATACAATTGACAGGATTCAGATGAAAACAGTAACAGATCAGTGCTTTTGTAAAAGTGTCCAAACATGAGGAAATCATAGTTGGCTTTAAAACAGATAAACATGTTGTTATATTGAGGGACAGGACTGAGTGAAGATAGACATGCAGCAAGACTGGTGTGTATAGACCCACCCCACACACACACACACACACACACACACACACACACACACACACACACACACACACACACACACCCACACACACACACACACACACACACACACACACACACACACACACACACACACACACACACACACACACACACACACACACACACACACACACACACACACACACACACACACACACACACACACACACATACACACACACGGTTGGACCAGCAGGTGTTTTCCTCAGGCTGGTGGGGTGACGGTGGTGGGGTGGTACAACCCACAGATTTACTCTCATTAGCACAAGCTAATGACAATAAGCTAATGGGAGCCATTTGAGTACCTATAGTGCTAATGCTAGCTAGAGTGCTAACGTCCCATGATTTATGGATTTTAGTTAGGCTAAACGATAGCTGACCATGATAAGAAACTAAAACTTTCATGTCCCTGAGGGGGATCTTGTACACACATTTAGCCGTTAGCTTAGCTAGAGCATAGTTTCCACGACCGATTCGTAAAAAATTAAAAATGAATATGAATGTTTATGAACCGGAAATAATGTCTTGAGTCTAAAATTGAATTCAATTTTACAAACAACAAAAGCCAAGATACTTATTTGGGGAACAAAATAAAAAGCAACTAATTTCCACAAACATGTCTTCTCCAGGTCATGGCCTCCTCTTTGACTTAACAAGATGGTCTGTAATTAACTAGAAAGGTTTCAGGGCTTCTGTTAGTGACACTGTCTGAGCTTTGGCCTCACTAACCAACAACAACAACAGCTTCATCCTGCAACCAGTCAGACAGCTTGGTCTAAATCAGCCTAAGCAGCCCTTAATGAGGTTCTCTCTTAATGACAGGCCTTACATCTAGCTCCCTTTCTCTATCTCTCCCTCTCTGTGAAAACAGGCTCTATTACCGTCCTCAGAGGCCGAGACCTGGCCGTTAAACGTAAACACCACAGAATTATTATTATTATTATATATATTTTGTAAATGTCTTGAAAGGAGAAGACTCATAAATTGGCTGCCTGCTGTCAGACCTGTTCTAATCAATGACCTGCACCTCTAGAGGCCAGCGCATGGAAACAGCACGGAACCCACAACCATCGCAGATACATTTTTAAACACACCGGCAGCAACATGCTGGGACTGAGATGATGAAAGACTTGCAGTGATCTTCTCTTCTTTCTATCTCCCCATCCATCCTTTGTCCAATTAAATGTCAAAAGTAGAAGAGACCTGGTTAGTACGATCAGATCAATGTGGAGTTTCATCTTCAATGGACGGAGAGAGAACATTGAGAATTTTGTGATCGACACAGAGCATTGTGTTTGTCTTGATGTGTTGTCCTGTTTGGTGTAACTGAGGAGCCAGTTAGATCTGAGCTTCCTCTATATTTTTAATATCTGAAAAAAAAACAGCCAGTCGGTGCTCTCGTGTCCACAAGAACTTGCTTTGTTTCAAATAGCCATCTGCTCACCAGTAGTTCATTCATTAGCAAAATGAATGTGAATTACTTCAGGTTCAACCAACCAAACATTCATTCAGTAATTCAATGAGTCACAGCTACTCCAGGTGACAGTCTTACCAGGCAAAAGCAGCTGTGTGAGTGAAGACACAAGGAGAGCACTTAAGTCCTGTTTACTTACCCACCCAGCAGACTCTATTACCCAGGTTACAACAGCCATGTCAGAAAGCATCCAGTGGATGAAGTAGAGGGATGTGGTGCTGGTTGGAATTGCCTGAATTGCCTGTATTTGTCCAGCTTTTGTTCTTAACTTTCATTGAAAACATAGTTTGGAGGATTTAGTGAAATATCATAATTAATACTTGAGCCCAATGTTGGATGTGAGTAGGATTTGCTGCTTTACAAGATCCTCATTCCTCATTCCAATGGTACTTCCATGAGGCTGCATCGTCTAAAGTGGCTTCCTTTCCTCGTCACCTCTCCTCCATCTGCACTGATCTGAAACTACCTGACAGGTGTAAGCAATATGGAGGAAGGAGGCACATAATTGGACGGGCTCTTTGCATTGTCAGCTCTTTCAGATCAGTACAGATGGTTAAATTAATCTGCCTGGACTATTCCTCTTCTGTGATACAATTACAGCCAACTACGCAGACACTGAACTCCCTTCCTGTTAGTATTGCCCCATGCTACACAGAGCCCCCAGTGAAAACACACTAACAGACTCACCAGTAAAATATGATCATCTTCCCCTCCCCTCCCCACACATCACCCCATCGCCACAGAGCCTCTTACCCCCCTTACCCCCCTTCCCTCCACAAAGTCCTATGAAAATGCTGGGCTAGGCAGGAGATAACACCTCCACATCTCTCCCTCTCCTCCTCTCCTCTTCTTATCCCTCTCTCCTCCCTCATCCTCTTCCTCCCGCTGTCCTCTCCTCTGAAACCTACAGTAGGATAAGGCTGAGGAGATTACCCTCTGTCTGTGAGACAGGTCTCATTACCTTTATCCACTCCTGATTCAACAATTCTCTCTCTACCTCTATACATCTCTCCTCCTCCTCCTCCCCCCACACCTCTCTCCATCTCACTCACTCTATCCCTCTCCATCTCTCTCCTCCTCCCCCCACACCTCTCTCCATCTCACTCATTCTATCCCTCTCCATCTCTCTCCTCCTCCTCCCCCACACCCTCTCCATCTCACTCATTCTATCCCCTCCATCTCTCTCCTCCTCCATCCCCCACACCTCATTCTATCCCTCCCCCCCACCTCTCTCCATCTCCTCACTCTATCCCCTCCATCTCTCTCCTCCTCCTCCCCCCACACCTCTCTCCATCTCACTCATTCTATCCCTCTCCATCTCTCTCCTCCTCCTCCCCCCACACCTCTCTCCTCCTCCTCCCCCCACACCTCTCTCCATCTCACTCACTCTATCCCTCTCCATCTCTCTCCTCCTCCTCCCCCCACACCTCTCTCCTCCTCCTCCCCCCACACCTCTCTCCTCCTCCTCCCCCACACCTCTCTCCATCTCACTCACTCTATCCCTCTCCATCTCTCTCCTCCTCCTCCCCCCACACCTCTCTCCTCCTCCTCCCCCCACACCTCTCTCCTCCTCCTCCCCCCACACCTCTCTCCATCTCACTCACTCTATCCCTCTCCATCTTTCTCCTCCTCCTCCCCCCACATCTCTCTCCTCCTCCTCCCCCCACACCTCTCTCCATCTCACTCACTCTATCCCTCTCCATCCTCTCCTCCTCCTCCCCCACACCTCTCTCCATCTCACTCACTCTATCCCCCTCTCCTCTCCTCCTCCTCCCCCACACCTCTCTCCTCCTCCTCCCCCACACCTCTCTCCATCTCACTCACTCTATCCCTCTCCATCTCTCTCCTCCTCCTCCCCCACACCTCTCTCCTCCTCCTCCCCTACACCTCTCTCCTCCTCCTCCCCCACACCTCTCTCCATCTCACTCACTCTATCCCTCTCCATCTTTCTCCTCCTCCTCCCCCACATCTCTCCTCCTCCTCCCCCCACACCTCTCTCCATCTCACTCACTCTATCCCTCTCCATCTCTCTCCTCCTCCTCCTCCCACATCTCTCTCCTCCTCCTCCCCCACACCTCTCTCCATCTCACTCACTCTATCCCCTCCATCATCTCCTCCTCCTCCCCCACATCTCTCTCCTCCTCCCCCCACACCTCTCTCCATCTCACTCACTCTATCCCTCTCCATCTCTCTCCTCCTCCTCCTCCCCCCACACCTCTCTCCATCTCACTCACTCTATCCCTCTCCATCTCTCTTCTCCTCCTCCCCCCACACCTCTCTCCATCTCACTCACTCTATCCCTCTCCATCTCTCTCCTCCTCCTCCTCCCCCCACACCTCTCTCCTCCTCCTCCCCCCACACCTCTCTCCATCTCTCTCTCTGATGGATTTGATACATAGGACCATAGCTGTTGATACATTAGAACTGACACATGCAGGGCCTTGGAAGCGTATGCATTGAATTGTTATCAGCAGTTTGAGAATATACAGTAGTTGGTGTCGAGGGAATTTACACAGAGTGGATAAAACATTAACACCGTACTAATATTGAGTTGGATTCACCTGGTCAGTCTATGTCATGTACATTTTATTCAACTAGGCAAGTCAGTTAAGAACAAATCCTTATTTACAATGACGGCCTACACTGGCCTAACCCAGACGACGCTGGGCCAATTGTGTGCCACCCTATGTGACTCCAAATCACAGCCGGTTGTGATACAGCCTGGAATCGAACCAGGGTGTCTGTAGTGCCTTTAGACCGCTGCGCCACTCATGAGCCCCAAGAGCAGATGTCCCTACACTTTGTCTTATTTATGACTGATAGGATTGAGAAGATTGCTCTGGCAAATATACAAATACACATATATTGTAAAATATACAATAAATATGTGCTCAGATGAAGAGAAAAAAAACAAGGTACAAATAGTATAAGAGAATGTTGTGAACTTCCTCTTTAAAGGGATATAAGACTATGTTGTGTCTTAGTGTCTAACCAAGTGTTGATAATGTACTGTACAGCTAAGCCAGTCATCAGAACAAAATTGAATCAGAATCTTGCCCTTGGTCTGAGAAGAGCACTCGGGCTTACAAAATATTTTTAATTCAAGGCTCATTTATTAATTTTAAATCTCCCACCAGGGAAAATAAATCTGTTTTCTTCAGACAGAATCTGCATGTTTTCCCCGACAGTGAAACAAAAAAAGCACAAGAAAAGAAAAGGAATAGAGAGAACAGATTGGGTATTTCCTGGGGCAGAGTACATCCCAAATGGTACCCTATTCCTTTAGTACAAAAGTAGTGCAATATAAAGGGAATAGGGTGCCATTTGGGATGCACCCTGCCCCAGGAAATACCCTGCTCCTCTCCATTCTGCCCCAGGAGAGGAGCGAGGCAGAGAACAGAGAAGACTGATGCTTCAGCTAACAATTCATTAAGGGTCGGATGGCAGATGAAGCCTCTAAGCCAGACGTCGGAGGCTACCGTTGGGGCCATTTCATTTTACATCTCGTCTTGTCCATCCAAAACACACAGAGAATCCCTGCAATTATGCCAGACGGAGGTCATTGCCTTCAGTGGCGAGACGATGGACCGTATTCCACAGCTTTAAGGCGCCATGTTATGGCCAGTGTAAACCTGGCCACTGGAGAGGCTGCAGGGAGACTCCTGAGAGAGAGAGAGAGAGGGCTGGCTAGGTGGGCCGGGAGGGATTGCACCATATTTGAGGAGTTTCCATCCAGAGACACATGCAGGAGCAACCACATGCGCGAATGGGGGCACACACACACTGAGGAAGATCCCCTCTTCCTCCTACAGAGCCCCGGCAGCCACATTTGTTTATGTCACAAACAGAGAACAGGGCTCTGGTGGGGTTTCTGCTGTGGGAACTAGCTTTTTGTTGTTGTGGGAACTAGCTTTTTGTTGTTGTGGGAGCTAGCTTTTTGTTGTTGTGGGAGCTAGCTTTTTGTTGTTGTGGGAGCTAGCTTTTTGTTGTTGTGGGAGCTAGCTTTTTGTTGTTCTGGGAACTAGCTTTTTGTTGTTGTGGGAGCTAGCTTTTTGTTGTTGTGGGAGCTAGCTTTTTGTTGTTGTGGGAGCTAGCTTTTTGTTGTTGTGGGAGCTAGCTTTTTGTTGTTGTGGGAGCGAGCTTTTTGTTGTTGTTGGAACTAGCTTTTTGTTGTTGTGGGAGCGAGCTTTTTGTTGTTGTGGGAACTAGCTTTTTGTTGTTGTGGGAACTAGCTTTTTGTTGTTGTGGGAACTAGCTTTTTGTTGTTGTGGGAGCTAGCTTTTTGTTGTTGTGGGAACTAGCTTTTTGTTGTTGTGGGAACTAGCTTTTTGTTGTTGTGGGAGCTAGCTTTTTGTTGTTGTGGGAGCTAGCTTTTTGTTGTTGTGGGAGCTAGTTTGGACTGGGCTGAACCGACAATGCATTCTGGGATTGCCTGGATGTCTGCGGGGGGTGGACAAGACATGACATGGTGTCCGGGGCGAGGGGGTGTGAGGGGGATTCACCGCCCCCGGAGTCAGTACTACAACACACAAGGCTCAGCTCAGTCTGCCTTGTTACAGTGGTGCTCAACATCTGAATCAGCTCTCCTCTCCTCCACTGAATCAGCTCTCCTCTCCTCTCCTCCACTGAATCAGCTCTCCTCTCCTCCACTGAATCAGCTCTCAGAGCCATAAGGCTCCGGTCAAAAGGAGTGCACTATATAAGGAATAGGGTGCCATTTGGAAAGCATGCACTGCTGTGAAACATATGGACAAAGAGGCACAATCACGTTGCTGTAAGGCTGAAGCTAAATCTTTCTGGACACAATTCTCTGAGTGTTTACGGGGCACAACATCAAAGCTTTATAATGCCTCTTCATAATGCTTTAATAATATAGTCACAGCAGCTTCATAATGCTTTAATAATATAGTCACAGCAGCTTTATAATGCTTTAATAATATAGTCACAGCAGCTTCATAATGCTTTAATAATATAGTCACAGCAGCTTTATAATGCTTTAATAATATAGTCACAGCAGCTTCATAATGCTTTAATAATATAGTCACAGCAGCTTTATAATGCTTTAATAATATAGTCACAGCAACTTCATAATGCTTTAATAATATAGTCACAGCAGCTTTATAATGCTTTAATAATATAGTCACAGCAGCTTTATAATGCTTTAATAATATAGTCACAGCAGCTTTATAATGCTTTAATAATATAGTCACAGCAGCTTCATAATGCTTTAATAATATAGTCACAGCAGCTTTATAATGCTTTAATAATATAGTCACAGCAGCTTCATAATGCTTTAATAATATAGTCACAGCAGCTTCATAATGCTTTAATAATATAGTCACAGCAGCTTCATAATGCTTTAATAATATAGTCACAGCAGCTTTATAATGCTTTAATAATATAGTCACAGCAGCTTCATAATGCTTTAATAATATAGTCACAGCAGCTTCATAATGCTTTAATAATATAGTCACAGCAGCTTCATAATGCTTTAATAATATAGTCACAGCAGCTTCCTAATGCTTTAATAATATAGTCACAGCAGCTTCATAATGCTTTAATAATATAGTCACAGCAGCTTCATAATGCTTTAATAATATAGTCACAGCAGCTTCATAATGCTTTAATAATATAGTCACAGCTCCTTCATAATGCTTTAATAATATAGTCACAGCAGCTTCATAATGCTTTAATAATATAGTCACAGCAGCTTTATAATGCTTTAATAATATAGTCACAGCAGCTTTATAATGCTTTAATAATATAGTCACAGCAGCTTCATAATGCTTTAATAATATAGTCACAGCAGCTTTATAATGCTTTAATAATATAGTCACAGCAGCTTTATAATGCTTTAATAATATAGTCACAGCAGCTTTATAATGCTTTAATAATATAGTCACAGCAGCTTCATAATGCTTTAATAATATAGTCACAGCAGCTTTATAATGCTTTAATAATATAGTCACAGCAGCTTCATAATGCTTTAATAATATAGTCACAGCAGCTTTATAATGCTTTAATAATATAGTCACAGCAGCTTTATAATGCTTTAATAATATAGTCACAGCAGCTTCATAATGCTTTAATAATATAGTCACAGCAGCTTTATAATGCTTTAATAATATAGTCACAGCAGCTTTATAATGCTTTAATAATATAGTCACAGCAGCTTTATAATGCTTTAATAATATAGTCACAGCAGCTTTATAATGCTTTAATAATATAGTCACAGCAGCTTTATAATGCTTTAATAATATAGTCACAGCAGCTTCATAATGCTTTAATAATATAGTCACAGCAGCTTTATAATGCTTTAATAATATAGTCACAGCAACTTCATAATGCTTTAATAATATAGTCACAGCAGCTTTATAATGTTTTATTAAATATAGTCACAGCAGCTTTATAATGCTTTAACAATATAGTCATAGCAGCTTTATAATGCCTCTTTATAATGCTTTAATAATATAGTCACAGCAGCTTTATAATGCTTTAATAATATAGTCACAGCAGCTTCATAATGCTTTAATAATATAGTCACAGCAGCTTTATAATGCTTTAATAATATAGTGACAGCAGCTTTATAATGCTTTAATAATATAGTCACAGCAGCTTTATAATGCTTAAATAATATAGTCACAGCAGCTTTATAATGCTTTAATAATATAGTCACAGCTGCTTCATAATGCTTTAATAATATAGTCACAGCAGCTTCATAATGCTTTAATAATATAGTCACAGCAGCTTCATAATGCTTTAATAATATAGTCACAGCAGCTTTATAATGCTTTAATAATATAGTCACAGCAGCTTTATAATGCTTTAATAATATAGTCATAGCAGCTTTATAATGCTTTAATAATATAGTCACAGCAGCTTTATAATGCCTCTTCATAATGCTTTAATAATATAGTCACAGCAGCTTTATAATGCCTCTTCATAATGCTTTAATAATATAGACACAGCAGCTTTATAATGCCTCTTTATAATGCTTTAATAATATAGTCACAGCAGCTTCATAATGCTTTAATAATATAGTCACAGCAGCTTTATAATGCTTTAATAATATAGTCACAGCACTTCATAATGCTTTAATAATATAGTCACAGCAGCTTCATAATGCTTTAATAATATAGTCACAGCAGCTTTATAATGCTTTAATAATATAGTCACAGCAGCTTCATAATGCTTTAATAATATAGTCACAGCAGCTTCATAATGCTTTAATAATATAGTCACAGCAGCTTCATAATGCTTTAATAATATAGTCACAGCAGCTTCATAATGCTTTAATAATATAGTCACAGCAGCTTCATAATGCTTTAATAATATAGTCACAGCAGCTTTATAATGCATCTTTATAATGCTTTAATAATATAGTCACAGCTGCTTCATAATGCTTTAATAATATAGTCACAGCAACTTCATAATGCTTTAATAATAGTCACAGCAACTTCATAATGCTTTAATAATATAGTCACAGCAGCTTCATAATGCTTTAATAATATAGTCACAGCAGCTTTATAATGCTTTAATAATATAGTCACAGCAGCTTTATAATGCTTTAATAATATAGTCACAGCAGCTTTATAATGCTTTAATAATAGTCACAGCAGCTTTATAATGCTTTAATAATATAGTCACAGCAGCTTTATAATGCTTTAATAATATAGTCACAGCAGCTTTATAATGCTTTAATAATATAGTCACAGCTTCTTCATAATGCTTTAATAATATAGTCACAGCAGCTTTATAATGCTTTAATTTAATAATATATCACTTTAGCAGCTTTATAATGCTTTAATAATATAGTCACAGCAGCTTTATAATGCTTTAATAATATAGTCACAGCAGCTTTATAATGCCTCTTTATAATGCTTTAATAATATAGTCACAGCAGCTTCATAATGCTTTAATAATATAGTCACAGCAGCTTTATAATGCTTTAATAATATAGTCACAGCAGCTTTATAATGCCTCTTTATAATGCTTTAATAATATAGTCACAGCAGCTTTATAATGCTTTAATAATATAGTCACAGCAGCTTTATAATGCTTTAATAATATAGTCACAGCAGCTTTATAATGCTTTAATAATATAGTCACAGCAGCTTTATAATGCTTTAATAATATAGTCACAGCTTTATAATGCCTCTTTATAATGCTTTAATAATATAGTCACAGCAGCTTTATAATGCTTTAATAATATAGTCACAGCAGCTTCATAATGCTTTAATAATATAGTCACAGCAGCTTTATAATGCTTTAATAATATAGTCACAGCAGCTTTATAATGCCTCTTTATAATGCTTTAATAATATAGTCACAGCAGCTTTATAATGCTTTAATAATATAGTCACAGCAGCTTTATAATGCTTTAATAATATAGTCACAGCAGCTTTATAATGCCTCTTCATAATGCTTTAATAATATAGTCACAGCAGCTTTATAATGCCTCTTCATAATGCTTTAATAATATAGTCACAGCAGCTTTATAATGCCTCTTCATAATGCTTTAATAATATAGTCACAGCAGCTTTATAATGCCTCTTTATAATGCTTTAATAATATAGTCACAGCAGCTTTATAATGCTTTAATAATATAGTCACAGCAGCTTCATAATGCTTTAATAATATAGTCACAGCAGCTTCATAATGCTTTAATAATATAGTCACAGCAGCTTTATAATGCTTTAATAATATAGTCACAGCAGCTTCATAATGCTTTAATAATATAGTCACAGCTGCTTCATAATGCTTTAATAATATAGTCACAGCAGCTTCATAATGCTTTAATAATATAGTCACAGCTGCTTCATAATGCTTTAATAATATAGTCACAGCTGCTTCATAATGCCTCTTTATAATGCTTTAATAATATAGTCACAGCAGCTTCATAATGCTTTAATAATATAGTCACAGCTGCTTCATAATGCTTTAATAATATAGTCACAGCAGCTTCATAATGCTTTAATAATATAGTCACAGCTGCTTCATAATGCTTTAATAATATAGTCACAGCAGCTTCATAATGCTTTAATAATATAGTCACAGCAGCTTCATAATGCTTTAATAATATAGTCACAGCAGCTTTATAATGCTTTAATAATATAGTCACAGCAGCTTCATAATGCTTTAATAATATAGTCACAGCAGCTTTATAATGCTTTAATAATATAGTCACAGCAGCTTTATAATGCTTTAATAATATAGTCACAGCAGCTTCATAATGCTTTAATAATATAGTCACAGCAGCTTTATAATGCTTTAATAATATAGTCACAGCAGCTTTATAATGCTTTAATAATATAGTCACAGCAGCTTCATAATGCTTTAATAATATAGTCACAGCTGCTTCATAATGCTTTAATAATATAGTCACAGCAGCTTTATAATGCTTTAATAATATAGTCACAGCAGCTTTATAATGCTTTAATAATATAGTCACAGCAGCTTTATAATGCTTTAATAATATAGTCACAGCAGCTTTATAATGCTTTAATAATATAGTCACAGCAGCTTTATAATGCTTTAATAATATAGTCACAGCAGCTTTATAATGCCTCTTCATAATGCTTTAATAATATAGTCACAGCAGCTTTATAATGCCTCTTCATAATGCTTTAATAATATAGTCACAGCAGCTTTATAATGCTTTAATAATATTATAATGCTTTAATAATATAGTCACAGCAGCTTTATAATGCTTTAATAATATAGTCACAGCAGCTTTATAATGCTTTAATAATATAGTCACAGCAGCTTTATAATGCTTTAATAATATAGTCACAGCAGCTTCATAATGCTTTAATAATATAGTCACAGCAGCTTTATAATGCTTTAATAATATAGTCACAGCAGCTTCATAATGCTTTAATAATATAGTCACAGCTTCATAATGCTTTAATAATGCTTCATAATGCTTTAATAATATAGTCACAGCAGCTTCATAATGCTTTAATAATATAGTCACAGCAGCTTCATAATGCTTTAATAATATAGTCACAGCAGCTTTATAATGCCACAGCAGCTTCATAATGCTTTAATAATATAGTCACAGCAGCTTTCATAATGCTTTAATAATATAGTCACAGCAGCTTTATAATGCTTTAATAATATAGTCACAGCAGCTTCATAATGCTTTAATAATATAGTCACAGCAGCTTTATAATGCTTTAATAATATAGTCACAGCAGCTTCATAATGCTTTAATAATATAGTCACAGCAGCTTTATAATGCTTTAATAATATAGTCACAGCAGCTTTATAATGCTTTAATAATATAGTCACAGCAGCTTTATAATGCTTTAATAATATAGTCACAGCAGCTTCATAATGCTTTAATAATATAGTCACAGCAGCTTTATAATGCTTTAATAATAGTCACAGCAGCTTCATAATGCTTTAATAATATAGTCACAGCAGCTTCATAATGCTTTAATAATATAGTCACAGCAGCTTTATAATGCTTTAATAATATAGTCACAGCAGCTTTATAATGCCTCTTTATAATGCTTTAATAATATAGTCACAGCAGCTTCATAATGCTTTAATAATATAGTCACAGCAGCTTTATAATGCTTTAATAATATAGTCACAGCAGCTTTATAATGCCTCTTTATAATGCTTTAATAATATAGTCACAGCAGCTTTATAATGCTTTAATAATATAGTCACAGCAGCTTTATAATGCTTTAATAATATAGTCACAGCAGCTTTATAATGCTTTAATAATATAGTCACAGCAGCTTCATAATGCTTTAATAATATAGTCACAGCAGCTTCATAATGCTTTAATAATATAGTCACAGCAGCTTTATAATGCTTTAATAATATAGTCACAGCAGCTTTATAATGCTTTAATAATATAGTCACAGCAGCTTTATAATGCTTTAATAATATAGTCAGCAGCTTTATAATGCCTCTTCATAATGCTTTAATAATATAGTCACAGCAGCTTTATAATGCCTCTTCATAATGCTTTAATAATATAGTCACAGCAGCTTTATAATGCCTCTTCATAATGCTTTAATAATATAGTCACAGCAGCTTTATAATGCTTTAATAATATAGTCACAGCAGCTTTATAATGCTTCTTCATAATGCTTTAATAATATAGTCACAGCAGCTTTATAATGCCTCTTCATAATGCTTTAATAATATAGTCACAGCAGCTTTATAATGCTTTATAATGCTTTAATAATATAGTCACAGCAGCTTCATAATGCTTTAATAATATAGTCACAGCAGCTTCATAATGCTTTAATAATATAGTCACAGCAGCTTCATAATGCTTTAATAATATAGTCACAGCAGCTTTATAATGCTTTAATAATATAGTCACAGCAGCTTCATAATGCTTTAATAATATAGTTTAATAATATAGTCACAGCAGCTTCTTATAATGCTTTAATAATATAGTCACAGCAGCTTTATAATGCTTTAATAATATAGTCACAGCTTTATAAGCTTCATAATGCTTTAATAATATAGTCACAGCAGCTTCATAATGCTTTAATAATATAGTCACAGCAGCTTTATAATGCTTTAATAATATAGTCACAGCAGCTTTATAATGCTTTAATAATATAGTCACAGCAGCTTCATAATGCTTTAATAATATAGTCACAGCAGCTTTATAATGCTTTAATAATATAGTCACAGCAGCTTTATAATGCTTTAATAATATAGTCACAGCAGCTTCATAATGCTTTAATAATATAGTCACAGCAGCTTCATAATGCTTTAATAATATAGTCACAGCAGCTTTATAATGCTTTAATAATATAGTCACAGCAGCTTCATAATGCTTTAATAATATAGTCACAGCAGCTTTATAATGCTTTAATAATATAGTCACAGCAGCTTTATAATGCTTTAATAATATAGTCACAGCAGCTTTAATAATGCTTTAATAATATAGTCACAGCAGCTTTATAATGCTTTAATAATATAGTCACAGCAGCTTTATAATGCTTTAATAATATAGTCACAGCTGCTTCATAATGCTTTAATAATATAGTCACAGCAGCTGCTTCATAATGCTTTAATAATATAGTCACAGCAGCTTTCATAATGCTTTAATAATATAGTCACAGCAGCTTTATAATGCTTTAATAATATAGTCACAGCAGCTTCATAATGCTTTAATAATATAGCAGCTTTATAATGCCTCTTCATAATGCTTTAATAATATAGTCACAGCAGCTTTATAATGCTTTAATAATATAGTCACAGCTTTATAATGCTTTATAATGCTTTAATAATATAGTCACAGCTGCTTCATAATGCTTTAATAATATAGTCACAGCTGCTTCATAATGCTTTAATAATATAGTCACAGCAGCTTTATAATGCTTTAATAATATAGTCACAGCTGCTTCATAATGCTTTAATAATATAGTCACATGCTTCATAATGCTTTAATAATATAGTCACAGCTGCTTCATAATATATGCAGCTTTAATGCTTTAATATAGTCACAGCTGCTTTATAATGCTTTAATAATATATAATGCTTCTAATAATAATGCTTTAATAATATAGTCACAGCAGCTTTATAATGCTTTAATAAATAGTCACAGCAGCTTTATAATGCTTTAATAATATAGTCACAGCAGCTTCATAATGCTTTAATAATATAGTCACAGCAGCATAATGCTTTAATAATATAGTCACAGCAGCTTTATAATGCTTTAATAATATAGTCACAGCAGCTTCATAATGCTTTAATAATATAGTCACAGCTTTATAATGCTTCATAATGCTTTAATAATATAGTCACAGCAGCTTTATAATGCTTCATAATGCTTTAATAATATAGTCACAGCAGCTTTATAATGCTTTAATAATATAGTCACAGCTTTATAATGCTTCATAATGCTTTAATAATATAGTCACAGCAGCTTCATAATGCTTTAATAATATAGTCACAGCTGCTTCATAATGCTTTAATAATATAGTAGCTTTATAATGCTTCATAATGCTTTAATAATATAGTCACAGCTTCATAATGCTTTAATAATATAGTCACAGCAGCTTTATAATGCTTTAATAATATAGTCACAGCAGCTTTATAATGCTTTAATAATATAGTCACAGCAGCTTTCATAATGCTTTAATAACACAGTCAGCAGCAGCTTCATAATGCTTTAATAATATAGTCACAGCAGCTTTATAATGCTTTATAATGCTTTAATAATATAGTCACAGCAGCTTCATAATGCTTTAATAATATAGTCACAGCAGCTTTATAATGCTTTAATAATATAGTCACAGCTTTATAATGCTTCATAATGCTTTAATAATATAGTCACAGCAGCTTCATAATGCTTTAATAATATAGTCACAGCAGCTTCATAATGCTTTAATAATATAGTCACAGCAGCTTTATAATGCTTTAATAATATAGTCACAGCAGCTTTATAATGCTTTAATAATATAGTCACAGCAGCTTTATAATGCTTTAATAATATAGTCACAGCAGCTTTATAATGCTTTAATAATATAGTCAGCAGCTTTAATGCTTTAATAGTCACAGCAGCTTTATAAGCTTTAATAATATAGTCACAGCAGCTTCATAATGCTTTAATAATATAGTTATAATGCAGCAGCTTTATAATGCTTTAATAATAGTCACAGCAGCTTCATAATGCTTTAATAATATAGTCACAGCAGCTTCATAATGCTTTAATAATATAGTCACAGCAGCTTTATAATGCTTTAATAATATAGTCACAGCAGCTTTATAATGCCTCTTTATAATGCTTTAATAATATAGTCACAGCAGCTTTATAATGCTTTAATAATATAGTCACAGCAGCTTTATAATGCTTTAATAATATAGTCACAGCAGCTTCATAATGCTTTAATAATATAGTCACAGCAGCTTTATAATGCTTTAATAATAGTCACAGCTGCTTCATAATGCTTTAATAATATAGTCACAGCAGCTTTATAATGCTTTAATAATATAGTCACAGGAGCTTTATAATGCTTTAATAATATAGTCTCAGCAGCTTCATAATGCTTTAATAATATAGTCACAGCAGCTTTATAATGCTTTTAATAAGTGCTTTAATAATAGTCACAGCAGCTTTATAATGCTTTATAATGCTTTAATGCTTTAATATAGTCACAGCTTTGCTTCAGCTTTATAATGCTTTAATAATATAGTCACAGCAGCTTTATAATGCTTTAATAATAGTCACAGCTGCTTCATAATGCTTTAATAATATAGTCACAGCAGCATAATGCTTTAATAATATAGTCACAGCAGCTTTATAATAATATAGTCACAGCAGCTTTATAATGCTTTAATAATATAGTCACAGCAGCTTTATAATGCTTTAATAATATAGTCACAGCAGCTTTATAATGCTTTAATAATATAGTCACAGCTGCTTCATAATGCTTTAATAATATAGTCACAGCAGCTTCATAATGCTTTAATAATATAGTCACAGCTGCTTCATAATGCTTTAATAATATAGTCACAGCTGCTTCATAATGCTTTAATAATATAGTCACAGCAGCTTCTTTAATAAATATAATGCTTTAATAATATAGTCACAGCTTCATAATGCTTTAATAATATAGTCACAGCTTTATAATGCTTATAATGCTTTAATAATATAGTCACAGCAGCTTCATAATGCTTTAATAATATAGTCACAGCAGCTTTATAATGCTTTAATAATAGTCACAGCTGCTTCATAATGCTTTAATAATATAGTCACAGCAGCTTCATAATGCTTTAATAATATAGTCACAGCAGCTTTATAATGCTTTAATAATATAGTCACAGCTGCTTCATAATGCTTTAATAATATAGTCACAGCTGCTTCATAATGCTTTAATAATATAGTCACAGCAGCTTTATAATGCTTTAATAATAGTCACAGCTGCTTCATAATGCTTTAATAATATAGTCACAGCAGCTTCATAATGCTTTAATAATATAGTCACAGCAGCTTTATAATGCTTTAATAATAATAATGCTTTAATAATATAGTCACAGCAGCTTTATAATGCTTTAATAATATAGTCACAGCAGCTTCATAATGCTTTAATAATATAGTCACAGCAGCTTTATAATGCTCACAGCAGCTTTATAATGCTCTTAATAATATAGTCAGCAGCTGCTTCATAATGCTTTAATAATATAGTCACAGCTGCTTCATAATGCTTTAATAATATAGTCACAGCATGCTTCATAATGCTTTAATAATATAGTCACAGCAGCTGCTTCATAATGCTTTAATAATATAGTCACAGCAGCTTATAATGCTTTAATAATATAGTCACAGCAGCTGCTTCATAATGCTTTAATAATATAGTCACAGCTTTATAATGCTTTCATAATGCTTTAATAATATAGTCACAGCAGCTTTATAATGCTTTAATAATATAGTCACAGCAGCTTCATAATGCTTTAATAATATAGTCACAGCAGCTTCATAATGCTTTTAATAATAATAGTCACAGCAGCTTCATAATGCTTTAATAATATATCACAGCAGCTTCATAATGCTTTAATAATAGCAGCTTCATAATGCTTTAATAATATAGTCACAGCAGCTTTATAATGCTTTAATAATATAGTCACAGCAGCTTTATAATGCTTTAATGCTTTAATATAGTCACAGCAGCTTCTTCATAATGCTTTAATAATATAGTCACAGCAGCTTCATAATGCTTTAATAATATAGTCACAGCAGCTTTATAATGCTTTAATAATATAGTCACAGCAGCTTCATAATGCTTTAATAATATAGTCACAGCAGCTTTATAATGCTTTATAATGCTTAATAATGCTTTAATCATAGCAGCTTAATCATAATGCTTTAATAATATAGTCACAGCAGCTTCATAATGCTTTAATAATATAGTCACAGCAGCTTTATAATGCTTTAATAATATAGTCACAGCAGCTTCATAATGCTTTAATAATATAGTCACAGCAGCTTTATATATAGTCACAGCAGCTTTATAATGCTTTAATATAGTCACAGCAGCTTCATAATGCTTTTAATATATAATGCTTCATTTAATAGCAGCTTATAGTCACAGCAGCTTCATAATGCTTTAATAATATAGTCACAGCAGCTTTAATAATATAGTCACAGCAGCTTTATAATGCTTTAATAATATAGTCACAGCAGCTTTATAATGCTTTAATAATATATAATGCTTTAATAATATAGTCACAGCAGCTTTCATAATGCTTTAATAATATAGTCACAGCAGCTTCTTTAATAATGCTTTAATAATATAGTCACAGCAGCTTCATAATGCTTTAATAATATAGTCACAGCAGCTTTATAATGCTTTAATAATATAGTCACAGCAGCTTCATAATGCTTTAATAATATAGTCACAGCAGCTTTATAATGCTTTAATAATAATATAGTCACAGCATGCTTTAATAATAGTCACAGCTGCTTTATAATGCTTTAATAATATAGTCACAGCAGCTTCATAATGCTTCATAATTTAATAATATAGTCACAGCAGCTTTATAATGCTTTAATAATATAGTCACAGCAGCTTCATAATGCTTTAATAATATAGTCACAGCAGCTTTATAATGCTTTAATAATATAGTCACAGCAGCTTTATAATGCTTTAATAATATAGTCAGCAGCAGCTTTAATAATTCTTTATAATGCTTTAATAATATAGTCACAGCAGCTTCATAATGCTTTAATAATATAGTCACAGCAGCTTTATAATGCTTTAATAATATAGTCACAGCTTTATAAGCTTTATAATGCTTTAATAATATAGTCACAGCAGCTTTATAATGCTTTAATAATATAGTCACAGCAGCTTTATAATGCTTTAATAATGCTTCATAATGCTTTAATAATATAGTCAGCAGCTTCATAATGCTTTAATAAATAGTCACAGCAGCTTTATAATGCTTTAATAATATAGTCACAGCAGCTTTATAATGCTTTAATAAATAGTCACAGCATAATGCTTCATAATGCTTTAATAATATAGTCACAGCAGCTTCATAATGCTTTAATAATATAGTCACAGCAGCTTCATAATGCTTTAATAATATAGTCACAGCAGCTTTATAATGCTTTAATAATGCTTTAATAATATAGTCACAGCAGCTTCATAATGCTTTAATAATATAGTCACAGCAGCTTTATAATGCATAATTTAATAATATAGTCACAGCAGCTTCATAATGCTTTAATAATATAGTCACAGCTGCTTCATAATGCTTTAATAATATAGTCACACACAGCTGCTTCATAATGCTTTAATAATATAGTCACAGCTGCTTCATAATGCTTTAATAATATAGTCACATAATGCTTTAATAATAGTCACAGCTGCTTCATAATGCTTTAATAATATAGTCACAGCAGCTTTATAATGCTTTAATAATATAGTCACAGCAGCTTTATAATGCTTCATAATGCTTTAATAATATAGTCACAGCAGCTTCATAATGCTTTAATAATATAGTCACAGCAGCTTCATAATGCTTTAATAATATAGTCACAGCAGCTTTAATAATTTTATAATGCTTTAATAATATAGTCAGCAGCAGCTTTATAATGCTTTTAATATAGTCACAGCTTCATAATGCTTTAATAATAGTCACAGCTGCTTCATAATGCTTTAATAATATAGTCAGCAGCATGCTTTATAATGCTTTAATAATATAGTCACAGCTGCTTCATAATGCTTTAATAATATAGTCACAGCATAAGCTTTATAATGCTTTAATAATATAGTCACAGCAGCTTTATAATGCTTTAATAATATAGTCACAGCTGCTTCATAATGCTTTAATAATATAGTCACAGCAGCTTCATAATGCTTTAATAATATAGTCACAGCTTTATAATGCTTTAATAATATAGTCACAGCAGCTTCATAATGCTTTAATAATATAGTCACAGCATGCTTTTAATATAATGCTTTAATAATATAGTCACAGCAGCTTCATAATGCTTTAATAATAGTCACAGCAGCTTTATAATGCTTCATAATGCTTTAATAATATAGTCACAGCAGCTTCATAATGCTTTAATAATATAGTCACAGCAGCTTCATAATGCTTTAATAATATAGTCACAGCAGCTTCATAATGCTTTAATAATAGTCACAGCAACTTCATAATGCTTTAATAATATAGTCACAGCAGCTTCATAATGCTTTAATAATAGTCACAGCAACTTCATAATGCTTTAATAATATAGTCACAGCAGCTTCATAATGCTTTAATAATATAGTCACAGCAGCTTTATAATGCTTTAATAATATAGTCACAGCAGCTTTATAATGCCTCTTTATAATGCTTTAATAATATAGTCACAGCAGCTTCATAATGCTTTAATAATAGTCACAGCAGCTGCTTTAATGCTTTAATAATATAGTCACAGCAGCTTTATAATGCTTTAATAATATAGTCACAGCTGCTTCATAATGCTTTAATAATATAGTCACAGCTTATAATGCTTCATAATGCTTTAATAATATAGTCACAGCAGCTTTATAATGCTTTAATAATATAGTCACTTTAATAATATAGCAGCTTTATAATGCTTTAATAATATAGTCACAGCAGCTTCATAATGCTTTAATAATATAGTCACAGCAGCTTTATAATGCTTTAATATATAGCTTTATAATCTTTAATAATATAGTCACAGCTGCTTCATAATGCTTTAATAATATAGTCACAGCAGCTTCATAATGCTTTAATAATATAGTCACAGCAGCTTTATAATGCTTTAATAATATAGTCACAGCTGCTTCATAATGCTTTAATAATAGTCACAGCTGCTTCATAATGCTTTAATAATATAGTCACAGCAGCTTTATAATGCTTTAATAATATAGTCACAGCAGCTTTATAATGCTTTAATAATAGTCACAGCTGCTTCATAATGCTTTAATAATATAGTCACAGCAGCTTTATAATGCTTTAATAATATAGTCACAGCAGCTTTATAATGCTTTAATAATATAGTCACAGCAGCTTCATAATGCTTTAATAATATAGTCACAGCAGCTTCATAATGCTTTAATAATATAGTCACAGCAGCTTTATAATGCTTTAATAATATAGTCACAGCAGCTTCATAATGCTTTAATAATATAGTCACAGCTTTAATAATATAGCTTCATAATGCTTTAATAATATAGTCACAGCAGCTTTATAATGCTTTAATAATATAGTCACAGCAGCTTCATAATGCTTTAATAATATAGTCACAGCAGCTTCATAATGCTTTAATAATATAGTCACAGCAGCTTTATAATGCTTTAATAATATAGTCACAGCAGCTTCATAATGCTTTAATAATATAGTCACAGCAGCTTCATAATGCTTTAATAATATAGTCACAGCAGCTTTATAATTTTAATAATATAGTCACAGCAGCTTCATAATGCTTTAATAATATAGTCACAGCAGCTTTATAATGCTTTAATAATATAGTCACAGCAGCTTTATAATGCTTTAATAAATAGTCACAGCTGCTTCATAATGCTTTAATAATATAGTCACAGCAGCTTTATAATGCTTTAATAAATAGTTGCTTCATAATAAATAGTCACAGCTGCTTTCATAACAGTCACAGCTTTAATGCTTTAATATAGTCACAGCAGCTTCATAATGCTTTAATAATATAGTCACAGCAGCTTTATAATGCTTTAATAATATAGTCAGCAGCTTTATAATGCTTTAATAATTCACAGCAGCTTTATAATGCTTTAATAATATAGTCACAGCAGCTTTATAATGCTTTAATAATATAGTCACAGCAGCTTTATAATGCTTTAATAATATAGTCACAGCAGCTTCATAATGCTTTAATAATATAGTCACAGCAGCTTCATAATGCTTTAATAATATAGTCACAGCTGCTTCATAATGCTTTAATAATATAGTCACTTTATAATGCTTTAATAATATAGTCACAGCAGCTTCATAATGCTTTAATAAATAGTCACAGCAGCTTAATAATGCTTTAATATATAGTCATGCAGCAGCTTCACAGCTTTATAATGCTTTAATAATATAATGCTTTAATAATATAGTCACAGCTTTAATAATATGCTTCATAATGCTTTAATAATATAGTCACAGCAGCTTTATAATGCTTCATAATGCTTTAATAATATAGTCACAGCAGCTTTATAATGCTTTAATAATATAGACACAGCAGCTTTATAATGCTTTAATAATATAGTCACAGCAGCTTTATAATGCTTTAATAATATAGTCACAGCTGCTTTATAATGCTTTAATAATATAGTCACAGCTGCTTCATAATGCTTTAATAATATAGTCACAGCTGCTTCATAATGCTTTAATAATATAGTCACAGCAGCTTTATAATGCTTTAATAATAGTCACAGCTGCTTCATAATGCTTTAATAATATAGTCACAGCAGCTTTATAATGCTTTAATAATATAGTCACAGCTGCTTCATAATGCTTTAATAATATAGTCACAGCAGCTTCATAATGCTTTAATAATATAGTCACAGCAGCTTCATAATGCTTTAATAATATAGTCACAGCAGCTTCATAATGCTTTAATAATATAGTCACAGCAGCTTTATAATGCTTTAATAATATAGTCACAGCAGCTTCATAATGCTTTAATAATATAGTCACAGCTGCTTCATAAGCTTTATAATGCTTTAATAATATAGTCACAGCTTTATAATGCTTTATAATGCTTTAATAATATAGTCACAGCAGCTTCATAATGCTTTAATAATATAGTCACAGCAGCTTCATAATGCTTTTAATATAGTCACAGCAGCTTCATAATGCTTTAATAAATAGTAGCTTCATAATGCTTTAATAATATAGTCACAGCTTCATAATGCTTTAATAATATAGTCACAGCAGCTTTATAATGCTTTAATAATATAGTCACAGCAGCTTCATAATGCTTTAATAATATAGTCACAGCAGCTTCATAATGCTTTAATAATAGTCACAGTGCTTCATAATGCTTTAATAATATAGCAGCATAATGCTTTTAATATATAATGCTTTAATAATATAGTCACAGCAGCTTCATAATGCTTTAATAATATAGTCACAGCAGCTTTATAGTCACAGCAGCTTCATAATGCTTTAATAATGCTTTAATAATATAGTCACAGCAGCTTCATAATGCTTTAATAATATAGTCACAGCAGCTTCATAATGCTTTAATAATATAGTCACAGCTTTATAATGCTTTAATAATGTCTTTAATAATATAGTCACAGCAGCTTCAGCAGCTTTATAATGCTTTAATAATATAGTCACAGCAGCTTTATAATGCTTTAATAATATAGTCACAGCAGCTTTATAATGCTTTAATAATATAGTCACAGCAGCTTCATAATGCTTTAATAATATAGTCACAGCAGCTTTATAATGCTTTATAATTAATAATATAGTCACAGCAGCTTCATAATGCTTTAATAATATAGTCACAGCAGCTTTATAATGCTTTAATAATATAGTCACAGCAGCTTTATAATGCTTTAATAATATAGTCACAGCAGCTTTATAATGCTTCATAATGCTTATAATGCTTTAATATAGTAATAATGCTTTAATATAGTCACAGCTGCTTTATAATGCTTTAATAATATAGTCACAGCAGCTTCATAATGCTTTAATAATATAGTCACAGCAGCTTTATAATGCTTTAATAATAGTCACAGCAGCTTTATAATGCTTTAATAATATAGTCACAGCAGCTTCATAATGCTTTAATAATATAGTCACAGCTTTAGCTTCATAATGCTTTAATAATATAGTCACAGCAGCTTCATAATGCTTTAATAATATAGTCACAGCATAATGCTTTAATAATATAGTCACAGCAGCTTTATAATGCTTTAATAATATAGTCACAGCAGCTTTATAATGCTTTAATAATATAGTCACAGCAGCTTCATAATGCTTTAATAATATAGTCACAGCAGCTTTATAATGCTTTAATATAGTCACAGCAGCTTCATAATGCTTTAATAATATAGTCACAGCTGCTTCATAATGCTTTAATAATATAGTCACAGCAGCTTCATAATGCTTTAATAATAGTCACAGCAGCTTTATAATGCTTTAATAATAGTCACAGCTGCTTCATAATGCTTTAATAATATAGTCACAGCAGCTTTATAATGCTTTAATAATATAGTCACAGCAGCTTTATAATGCTTTAATAATATAGTCACAGCAGCTTCATAATGCTTTAATAATATAGTCACAGCAGCTTCATAATGCTTTAATAATATAGTCACAGCAGCTTTATAATGCTTTAATAATATAGTCACAGCAGCTTCATAATGCTTTAATAATATAGTCACAGCTGCTTCATAATGCTTTAATAATATAGTCACAGCAGCTTTATAATGCTTTAATAATATAGTCACAGCAGCTTCATAATGCTTTAATAATAGTCACAGCAGCTTCATAATGCTTTAATAATATAGTCACAGCAGCTTCATAATGCTTTAATAATAGTCACAGCAGCTTCATAATGCTTTAATAATAGTCACAGCAGCTTCATAATGCTTTAAAGTCACAGCAGCTTCATAATAATAGTCACAGCAGCTTGCTTTAATAATGCTTTAATAATAGTCACAGCTGCTTCATAATGCTTTAATAATATAGTCACAGCTGCTTCATAATGCTTTAATAATATAGTCACAGCTGCTTCATAATGCTTTAATAATATAGTCACAGCAGCTTCATAATGCTTTAATAATAGTCACAGCTGCTTCATAATGCTTTAATAATATAGTCACAGCTGCTTCATAATGCTTTAATAATATAGTCACAGCTGCTTCATAATGCTTTAATAATAGTCACAGCTGCTTCATAATGCTTTAATAATAGTCACAGCTGCTTCATAATGCTTTAATAATATAGTCACAGCTGCTTCATAATGCTTTAATAATATAGTCACAGCAGCTTTATAATGCTTTAATAATAGTCACAGCTGCTTCATAATGCTTTAATAATATAGTCACAGCAGCTTCATAATGCTTTAATAATATAGTCACAGCAGCTTTATAATGCTTTAATAATATAGTCACAGCTGCTTCATAATGCTTTAATAATATAGTCACAGCTGCTTCATAATGCTTTAATAATATAGTCACAGCAGCTTTATAATGCTTTAATAATAGTCACAGCTGCTTCATAATGCTTTAATAATATAGTCACAGCAGCTTTATAATGCTTTAATAATATAGTCACAGCAGCTTTATAATGCTTTAATAATATAGTCACAGCTGCTTCATAATGCTTTAATAATATAGTCACAGCAGCTTCATAATGCTTTAATAATATAGTCACAGCAGCTTCATAATGCTTTAATAATATAGTCACAGCAGCTTCATAATGCTTTAATAATATAGTCACAGCAGCTTCATAATGCTTTAATAATATAGTCACAGCAGCTTTATAATGCTTTAATAATATAGTCACAGCAGCTTTATAATGCCTCTTTATAATGCTTTAATAATATAGTCACAGCAGCTTTATAATGCTTTAATAATATAGTCACAGCAGCTTTATAATGCTTTAATAATATAGTCACAGCAGCTTCATAATGCTTTAATAATATAGTCACAGCAGCTTTATAATGCTTTAATAATATAGTCACAGCAGCTTTATAATGCTTTAATAATATAGTCACAGCAGCTTTATAATGCTTTAATAATATAGTCACAGCAGCTTTATAATGCTTTAATAATATAGTCACAGCAGCTTTATAATGCTTTAATAATATAGTCACAGCTGCTTCATAATGCTTTAATAATATAGTCACAGCAGCTTTATAATGCTTTAATAATAGTCACAGCTGCTTCATAATGCTTTAATAATATAGTCACAGCAGCTTTATAATGCTTTAATAATATAGTCACAGCAGCTTCATAATGCTTTAATAATATAGTCACAGCTGCTTCATAATGCTTTAATAATATAGTCACAGCAGCTTTATAATGCTTTAATAATAGTCACAGCTGCTTCATAATGCTTTAATAATATAGTCACAGCAGCTTTATAATGCTTTAATAATATAGTCACAGCAGCTTCATAATGCTTTAATAATATAGTCACAGCAGCTTCATAATGCTTTAATAATATAGTCACAGCAGCTTCATAATGCTTTAATAACAGTCACAGCAGCTTTTGCATAGTGCTTGGGTTATATACACAATCACCGAAATAGAAGTATTATAAGCATGCTTATAATGCAGTATGTAGAGAATTACTGTGGTCACTCTGCAGACAGAAAACAGCTGAGTTTTAGGAAGTACCCCTCACTCCATGTGGAGGACAGCAGATTCCTGGTCATGGTTTCTATATGAGATCAAACCGGTGTTTCAGTAAAACACATAGATCACCTTTTACAGCGTATCCCTGTTAAATGTGCTGAAAATATTACTATGATCTCCAGCACCTGGTCAAACCTGGTCTCTAGCCCTGCCCAGGCACAACCTGGTCTCTAGCCCTGCCCAGGCACAACCTGGTCTCTAGCCCTGCCCAGGCACAACCTGGTCTCTAGCCCTGCCCAGGCACAACCTGGTCTCTCGCCCTGCCCAGGCACAACCTGGTCTCTCGCCCTGCCCAGGCACAACCTGGTCTCTAGCCCTGCCCAGGCACAACCTGGTCTCTAGCCCTGCCCAGGCACAACCTGGTCTCTCGCCCTGCCCAGGCACAACCTGGTCTCTAGCCCTGCCCAGGCACAACCTGGTCTCTAGCCCTGCCCAGGCACAACCTGGTCTCTAGCCCTGCCCAGGCACAACCTGGTCTCTAGCCCTGCCCAGGCACAACCTGGTCTCTAGCCCTGCCCAGGCACAACCTGGTCTCTAGCCCTGCCCAGGCACAACCTGGTCTCTAGCCCTGCCCAGGCACAACCTGGTCTCTAGCCCTGCCCAGGCACAACCTGGTCTCTCGCCCTGCCCAGGCACAACCTGGTCTCTAGCCCTGCCCAGGCACAACCTGGTCTCTAGCCCTGCCCAGGCACAACCTGGTCTCTAGCCCTGCCCAGGCACAACCTGGTCTCTCGCCCTGCCCAGGCACAACCTGGTCTCTAGCCCTGCCCAGGCACAACCTGGTCTCTAGCCCTGCCCAGGCACAACCTGGTCTCTAGCCCTGCCCAGGCACAACCTGGTCTCTAGCCCTGCCCAGGCACAACCTGGTCTCTAGCCCTGCCCAGGCACAACCTGGTCTCTCGCCCTGCCCAGGCACAACCTGGTCTCTCGCCCTGCCCAGACACAACCTGGTCTTTATGTCTAGAGCCATTATAATGTGTATTTGTCTCCACCTGCTCTTGTGTTTTGTGTGGGGTTTATTGTACCTTTTCTTGCTCTGCCCAGCCTCGGAGGGTTCCCATACCTATATCTAGTAGACCTCCAGTAATCTAGAAGTCTTTAACCCTATGCTGGTGGCAGCTAAGCAAGCTCCAGTAATCTAGAAGCCTTTAGCCCTATGCTGGTGGTAGCTAAGTAACCTCCAGTAATCTAGAAGCCTTCAGCTCTATGCTGGTGGCAGCTAAGTAACCTCCAGTAATCTAGAAGCCTTTAGCCCTATGCTGGTGGCAGCTAAGTAACCTCCAGTAATCTAGACGCCCTCAGCCCTATGCTGGTGGCAGCTAAGCAACCTCCAGTAATCTAGAAGCCTTTAGCCCTATGCTGGTGGCAGCTAAGTAACCTCCAGTAATCTAGAAGTTTTTAGCCCATTGTTGGTGGCAGCTAAGTAACCTCCAGTAATCTAGAAGCCTTCAGCCCTTTGTTGGTGGCAGCTAAGTAACCTCCAGTAATCTAGAAGCCTTTAGCCCTATGCTGGTGGCAGCTATGTAACCTCCAGTAATCTAGAAGCCTGTAGCTCTATGTTGGTGGCAGCTAAGTAACCTCCAGTAATCTAGAAGTTTTCAGCAATTTGCTGGTGGCAGCTAAGTAACCTCCAGTAATCTAGAAGCCTTTAGCCCTATGTTGGTGGCAGCTAAGCAACCTCCAGTAATCTAGAAGCCTTCAGGCCTATGTTGGTGGCAGCTAAGCAACCTCCAGTAATCTAGAAGCCTTTAGCCCTATGTTGGTGGCAGCTAAGTAACCTCCAGTAATCTAGAAGTTTTCAGCCCTTTGCTGGTGGCAACTCAGTAACCTCCAGTAATCTAGAAGCCTTTAGCCCTATGTTGGTGGCAGCTAAGTAAACTCCAGTAATATAGAAGTTTTCAGCCCTTTGCTGGTGGCAGCTAAGTAACCTCCATCTTTAAGCTTCTCTCACTCTTCAAACGCAGCAGTGAGGAAATCCACATGGCTAATCCCCTGGTTTTATAGGCTCTTCTTCAACAGGCTAGGTAGACAGTGAAGGTTTACTGTAAGCATGTCGTCTTCTCCCTCCACCAGCTAATAGCCACTATTGATCAATGCAGGGGTAAGTGCTCTTTAGTGTTCACCATCACACCCATTTATCGAAATAAAAGCCTCGCACGCTTTCTCTCTCAGTGTGAGAATCAACCGCTGGGGAGGATGAGTTCATGGTGGACAAGCGTCGCTCTCAGGAATGAGCAGTCCATCCCTGCCTGCCTGTCTCCTAGCAACAGTGACCTGGCAAGCAGACAGTAGTTGTAAGGTAGGGGGAGAGGAGGGGACAAACACACTCACAGAGAGAGACAGAGAGAAAGCTGATGTGTGTTTATATCAGCTGAAGAGAAATGCAGCTAATCTTAGCTTGCATAGCTGGACCCAGTGCACAGTAAAAGTAGCACGAATGTATAACTTCTCCACCTTCGAGTGATATACATGCTGTGTAACACAGATTCACATACCAGTACATAACAAAAAACTCAAGTATTTCAATGTGATTTGTTTATATGAAGCACAAAAATTATAATTTTTTAAAATTAAAATACGTATTTCTGAAAGAGACATTTTCAATGTGCTTCTTTCATAAGTAAATTATGACATGTGGCATAATCATCTCTCCCGGCCTTGGTGTTTGATTCAGACAAAACAGACTGGCTTTCAGCTCAGACGTGCCTGGCTAGGCTGGCCAAAAGCAACATCTGGCATCCCTAATTACACAGACTTCTCCCCCAAAAACAAAATCAGCTCCAATATACAAAGTCCCCAGACCCCCATATAAAGAACACTACTGCTCATCAGGGCTGGATTAATACAGGGGTTTACAGGGGCTGAAGCCCCTGGGCCCATGCCAGTAAAGGGCCCAAGAGGCAGAAAGTTTTATTTATTTTTAGAATAATATTGTTTTTGAAAAACACACAACTACAGGAGTCCACTCTCAATGTTCAAAATACAACAGCAAGCATAACTTAGCCACAAAAGGAAAAATGGTTTCCAAAAAATGACTGTGGATTAAGTTTTATCATAAGCACATACAGGTACAGTGGTTCATACTTTAAAAGTTGCGTCATACTGCGGCACACCCTGCGTGCTTCTGTCGCCTTCTGTGGCACGTCATTTCATTCTCAGACATTTTTTCTCTTAATGCAAGTTATTGCTAGTTTGACCACCAGAGGTAAGAAGCATTTGGTAGTATTCCGTATATGCATTACGAGAGAATTTAAAACCTTTCGTAATAACGTAGTATTTGGAATTGATTAAGAAATTTGTCTTAATTAGTTTGATTAATATTATGGTGTTTAGATTCAGAGAAAAAACGAAACCCTCAGGGTTTCTGTTAGGATGGAATGTAAAATATTATGATGTACAACAAGACAGTTGGGAGTAGGCTACAGGATTGGAGGATTCTAAATTCTTTGCCTTCATTAGACAACTTTGTTCCAATATTTCTGTAAAATCAGTGATATTTTTTCCCATTGTAATTCGTTATGAATCCACAACTAAATCAACATCTGCTTTTTGAAAGAGTCCCATGTTAACTACAGTATGTATTGTAGACTGCACAGTAGCCTAATAAACACATTTCGTGAATAAAATGTTTTTTTTTAACTCTCAAAATGCAGATGTTGATTCGCTTGTATTGTACTGTTCTGTAGTTTCGTCCCAATGATTCGTCTGACAAACAAAGAACTTTGCATCCTGCAGGCCCAGTCATGAATCAAAGCTGGCGAGACAGTCAATAACATCATCTTCACACACGAATCAACTGTGGCCCTTGAGCAATTTGCTCAAAATTCCTACAGAAAATAAAGAGATTAACGAAAGCATAAAGATGTTGACGAAGAAATGCTGTTTTGAGTTAGAACTGAAACACTTTAGAGTACTTAAGCATCAAACACATTGCAAGTTCATGGATTTTTACAACAGTAGCCAGGCTATAAAAAGTCTATTGTCTTGCTAATAGGAATCATTTGCATGATGGGCTACGTTCTTTATTGTAACCACAATGTCACATATAATTTGTATTTACCTTTACAATTACTTTTAGAGTTTGGGATTTACGAATGTGCGCATTTTTTTTACTTACATTGTTTTAGTTCGAGCGTGCAGAATTTTCTTTAAATGATTGTTTTACTTAGCATGCTACATGTTTGACCAGTTGTAATTGTAAAACGGCCTAATAAAAACAATCCTACTTCTATTAGGCTGTTAAGCCTCATAACCTACCTCAGCCAGTTAAGTTATTTTATATAGGTCTAGGCTCTGAAGAAATAGACTCTAATTAAGCCCTCTTGTTGTTTGTAAAGTTCAATTGAAAAGGCACTCGCACATCTGAGCTATCTTTTTTGCAGATGCATGGCAACAGCCGGATAAGATGATGAAAAAGAAGAAGACGTCTGTAAAACCACAATGAGAACATCAACCAACCAAGCAAGTTTTCATAAATCATTGGGTACAGTGTAAGAAAAACATCAGAGTAATCTGAAATAGGGGCATAATTCATATTCAAATGTACAACATAACATACAGTTGAAGTCGGAAGTTTACATACACCTTAGCCAAATGCATTTAAAACTCAGTTTTTCACAATTCCTAGTAAAAATGTCCTGTCTTAGGTCAGTTAGGATGACCACTTTATTTTAAGAATGTGAAATGTCAGAATAATAGTAGAGAGAATGATTTATTTCAGTTTTTACTTCTTTCATCACATTCCCAGTGGGTCAGAAGTTCACATACATTCAATTAGTATTTAGCAGCATTGCCTTTAAATTGTTCAACTTGGGTCAAACGTTTTGGGTAGCCTTCCACAAGCTTCCCACAATAAGTTGGGTAAATTTTGTCCCATTCCTCCTGACAGAGCTGGTGTAACTGAGTCAGGTTTGTAGGCCTCCTTGCTTGTACACACATTTTCACTTCTGCCCACAGATTTTCTATAGGATTGAGGTCAGGGCTTTGTGATGGCCACTCCAATACCTTGACTGTGTTGTCCTTAAGACATTTTGCCCAAGTATGCTTGAGGTCATTGTCCATTTGGAAGAGCCATTTGAGACCAAGCTTTAACTTCCTGACTGATGGCTTGAGATGTTGCTTCAATATATCCACATTATTTTCCTCCCTCATGATGTCGTCTATTTTGTGAAGTGCACCAGTCCCTCCTGCAGCAAAGCAAATTGCTCCCAAGGAAGAACCAGACTTGTGGAGGTCTACAATTTCTTTTCTGAGGTCTTGGCTGATTTCTTTTGATTTTCTCATGATATCAAGCAAAGAGGCACTGAGTTTGAAGGTAGGCCTTGACATACATCCACAGGTACACCTCCAATTGAAACAAATGATGTCAATTAGCCTATGAGAAGCTTCTAAAGCCATGACATCATTTTCTGGAATTTTCCAAGCTGTTTAAAGGCACAGTCAACTTAGTGTATGTAAACTTCTGACCCACTGGAAATGTGATACAGTGAATTATAAATTAAGTAATCTGTCTAAACAATTGTTGGAAAAATTACTTGTGTCATGCACAAAGTAGATGTCCAAACAGACTGTCCAAAACTATAGTTTGTTAACAAGAAATTTGTGGAGTTGTTGAAAAACAAGTTGTATGTAAACTTACGACTTCAACTGTATATAGGCATTTCCTTATAAAGACCTTTAGGAAATAATGTCTGGAGGGTGAAAATCCAAAAACGGTCTGATTTTCTTTTGTGGCTGGCAGTTGGCATGTACCAATTTATCGTGTAAATAAAACATGCTTTTAACTAACATATTCTTCTCAATTGTACATTTTTTGCATGACTCGTTATGGCGTTATAACTACATAATGTAGTTATGTAATGTTTTGTCAGCCATCTTTGCTGAAGTCACCAGGGACGGATGGCCCGCCTCAAATTCGTCATTGGAACCGAACCACTCGTTATGACTGGTCATATAAAAACCTTGCTCTAACTCCCCCTTGTGGTGGTTTGGAGGCATGAAGCCGTGACGCTGGGTACCTCTACGTCCCGCGGAACAAGCTCACAACTTTTAAAGGAGGAACCACTGTAACTACCTAAATAAAGGAAACACCAACATCAAGTGTCTTAATAGGGTGATGGGCCACCCGAGCCAGAACAGCTGCAATGTGCCTTGGCACAGATTCTACAAATGCACCCCACACCATAACACACCACCCCACATTTTAAAATGTGCAGTTTTGTCACACAACGCCACAGATGTCTCAAGGTGAGGGAGTGTACAATTGGCATGCTGACTTCAGGAATGTCCACCAGTTGTTGCTAGAGAATTACATGTTCATTTCTCCAACGTCGTTTTAGAGAATTTGGCAGTACGTCCAACCTGCCTCACAACCAACCGTAGACCATGTGTAACCACTCCAGCCCAGGACCTCCACATCCGATTTTTCACCTGCGGGATCGTCTGAAAGGGGTGGGGGTGATGCTGACGAGTATTTCTGTCCGTAATAAAGCCCATTTTGTGGGGGGAATTCTGACTGGATGGGCCTGGCTGCCCAGTGGGTGGGCCTCGCTGCCAAGTGGGTAGGACTATGCCCTCCAAGGCCCACCCATGGCGGCAACCCTGAGCCATCATGTGAAATACATAAATTAGGGCCTAATGAATTTATGTCATTTGACTGATATCCTTATATTTCCTTAACTGTAAAATCTGAAATTGTTGATTGTTGCATTTATTTGTGTTCAGTATACATTAAACTACCCGCGTACCATATTTTACACTATTACGATAATACAACTACACTACATCACTACACTACACTATTACTATGATACTATTACTAAATCACTTTTCTACACCACTAGATTACTACTACACATTACTACCCTTTTACATTACACTAATACATTACTAAACTATTACATTACTACAGTATTACTACACTTAAATTACTACCTTACTACATTACTATACTGCAGTATTACTGCATTACTACACTGCACTATTACTACATTACTACACTAAAACATGACTACCTTATTAAAACATTACTACACTATTATACAATTACATGAATACTATATTAATATACTACTACAACTACATTACTACCCTGCTACCCTATTACAACATTAGTACATTATTACTAAATAGCACTACTACACTACTATGACACTACTATAATACTATGACATGACTATAATAGTAAACTATTGTGACATTACTATACTACACCATAATATTGTGAGATTACTATACTACTACACTATTACTACATGACTACACAAATGTCTTCTCCTTCTCCGGTATATGGGTAAAAGTTGAAGGTGCACTAGAAGGACATTCTAAAAATTCAGGTGTTACACACTCTACCCTCCAGCCTGGACTTTGCAAGACTGATCCTACTGCAGTGAAGCTGTGATGTCACCCAACCCCGGAATCAACAGCCCTGTCCCAGGGAAATGTCAGAGTCAGGGATAGAGCCAGGGAAATGTCAGTGTCAGGGATAGAGCCAGGGAAATTTTAGTGGCAGGGATCGAGCTGGGACAGGGACCCTTAAGATCTCTCTTAAGATTCACATTTAGATTTAATATGATAATTACACGTGGCTGATAATTAAGTGTGGACGACCCTAGCCTTGGCAACTGCAGTAGGAACACTTCCTAAGGTGTTAACTATCTTGGGACTGTGGATAGGGTGTCACCAGAAGGTTGAGACACGATTTAGGTTTGAGTCCTTGTCAGTCTGAGCGTGGCTTACTTACATTCCTGTAGCAGAAGGTTGGTTTCAATCTAGGGCTGTATTACCGCCACACCAGAGGTCGCAAGTCATGACTGCAGTCAAATTCCACATGACCGTTTCGTCATGGTAACTAGGCTTCTCCAAGCTCAGATGCTGCTGATGGCCCTAAGTGGTCTACCAAACTTGCTAGCTGCCTGGTACACAGCACTCTATTGTCTCTCTAAATCACTCTGACAATGCAAAAGTTACCGAAAATCAAATCAAAACACTTAATGAGAGCCATGAGCTCATCTTGCGCAACATTTGAGAAAAGAGTTGATGACCTCCATTAAAAAATGAATTTCACACATATATTTTTGAATATTTCAAAATACAGGATTAAATTAAGAATAGTCTGATGGGTGACAATATTAGCTTATCACTTGTGAATGATGTTTTATTACATGTGAATGACACCCAGCATGCGCAGTAAGGCAAGAAAGAGCACAACTTTTGTGACTTTTTCAAATCATAGTCGGACACTTCATGTAGCCTAGCCCATAGGTCTATATGTTTTGAAAAGGTTTGTAATCACAACTTAAGCGCCCAAATAACTTCTTAAAATTAAACACACAAAAATTAAACACACTGCTTTACAACCAGTGTAGAGTCTAACTGGCCTACATAGGCAACGTGTGAGTTCAAGTTCAGAGAAGATCATTTTCACCAAACAAAATGTGCCTTTATGATCAAGCCTTACATGTATAATAGCATTTGCGGTCACATAGAATATTTGTGCTTATATCCTACTGCCGTGTGCGCATTGCTGTGCTTAGAATGTGAAGAAATAGCCTAATAGTTCATCAACATTTTAAGCTAAATGTTCTGATCTGTTTTGTCAGCCTCATTGTTTTTAAAATGTTTGATGCAAGTGGCTGTATTAGTTTAGGATCTATCGAATCCCACAACTATCCCAAAGTATGTTCAGAATATTTACGTAGTTCTCACACAGAAGGAAAATTTGACCAATAAAATAGGTAAACTTTTGTACTATGGGGGACAGTAGATTGACATAGGCTAGTACTTTGAGGTCATTATTAGCTGACAAAAAGTCAAATGTGGACAGTTCTTCTAATATCTTCAATCTGCTCCTTGGAATTCAATAAGGACACGTGCAGTTGAAGCTACTTCGGAGTTGTGATACCTGCGAGGACGACCTGGTCACATTATGGGCATTGGCTAATAAGAATTGAGATATCTGAGAGAGCCATGTGTATGAAGTGCTTCGGGGGCACAGTGATAGGCAGCGAGCAGAAGGGAATTATAATGATTATATTCAGCCTAAGGGCACAACGGCCGCAAAAGGCAAAGATTTTTTAGGGTGCATTATGGGACACAAGGGGGATGTCGCCGTGAAATTCAAGGCATCCCTCCCCACGTTATCAAGTGCTTGTCAAAGTGTGAATGAGAAACTGATGAAGTGTGTACAGCCTGCGCAACAAACAAAGCAGAGCCCATGCCTTTCATTCAACTTTTTTCAAATCCTCATTAGAGTTCCATCATGCAGCCTTACAATGTATCAATAAAATGATTTATTGTGATGGTGTCGGCTATATTAAAATGCATGATGTTCAAAAGGTCTGTATCAGCGGCTTGTAGACGGTGTGTGGAAGCCAGGAGATAGTAAATATGTTTATGTTAATTAACGTTCAATTACCTTGAGACCGGCAGTTATTTGCTTGACAATCACCGGCTGACAAAATGCCATATCCGCCACAGCCCTGGTTGAATCTAAGAGAAAACATGGAATATCTATTTCCACAGTACCTGGTGACAGTTTGGTTTCCTCGACTACATTTATTACATTGCCACAAGTGAATGGAATAATATACCAAGAGAGGCGGTGAAATGTAAATAGCTTGCACAATTAATTTCTACAGTATTGCCTGTTAATCGATAACAATGGACAAACACACACAGATGATGAAGCCACAGAGACAGTCAGAGGGTAACTAGAGACGCTGGCTCCACTCACTAACTCCATGACGGAAAATATCCAGGGGACCTAGAGTGGCCCAAACTGACAGCCACTAATTCAATCATGTACGTTTCACTTGCAACTAAGCTGCCTTCAAATACCTAGCGCCTATTTAAAACCGTGCTCAATAATGACAGGATGGGAAGACTCTGGCGTGCCTGAAAAAACATTACGCAGAAGGAGAGTAACCAGACACTGCAAGGGCCTAGTGCTGTGGGTTATGAGTCCTACTGGTATGAGTGTGTGCTCCATCGGTCAGAGTCCACACATGACTGTGAAAGCTCCCTCGCTCCCCCTCCCACTCTCTCAAAAGGAAAACAGAGGACAAAAAACAAGAGATCACTGTGGATGGATGAGTGTGGGGAGGGATGCACGGTGCAAGAAATTTTTTTTTGTATTTTTCCCCCTTAAACAGAATATGCTGGTCCTCTCAAATCTACAGCTGTTGTTTACTAAGGGGTGGGATTTACCAGGAGACAACAGAGCCGTCCCAAATCCCACTCTATTCCCTATGCAGTGCATGGGTTCAGGTCAAAAGTAGTGCACTAGATAGGGAATAGGGTGCCATTCGGGACATATCCAATAACAGATCAGGTGTTTCTTCTGGGAAGTCCAGTGGGGCATGGGTCTATAGTAGTTACCCAGAATGATCAGGTGTTTCTTCTGGGAAGTCCAGTAGGGCATGGGTCTATAGTAGTTACCCAGAATGATCAGGTGTTTCTTCTGGGAAGTCCAGTAGGGCATGGGTCTATAGTAGTTACCCAGAATGATCAGGTGTTTCTTCTGGGAAGTCCAGTGGGGCTTTAGTACAGAACATACCCAGGATGAGAGGCATAGTGGGACGCGAAGCTAAGGTAAAGTCTGCAAAGGGAGACACACACAGATGCATGCAGATACTCACAAATACATAGGAACATACACAGTCTCACACACAAAACACACCAGGCACATTGTGCCAACCCCAGCAGCTTGGAACAGAAGGTCGTATGCTTACAGAGTTAGTGTCCAGCAAAGGCTCAAATTCAACAGTTGTGGTGAACATACTAAAATACTGTACTTTCAGTAACACACAGTGGTGGGAAAAGTACAGAAATTGTCATACTTGAGTAAAAGTACAGATACTTTAATAGAAAGTTTCAAGTAAAATACTACTACTAAAAGTATTTGGATCTAAATATACTTAAGTATCAAAAGTAAAAGTAGAAATAGTTTTGAATTCCTTATATTAACTTAAGGATCTGACCCTTTTTTTCGAAATGTTCACCTAAAATGACATACCCAAATCGAACTGCCTGTAGCTCAGGACCTGAAGCAAGGATATACATATTCTTGACACCATTTAAAAGGAAGCACTTTGAAGTTTGTGTAAATGTGAAATTAATGTAGGAGAATATAACACATTAGATCTGGTAAAAGATAAAACAATGAAAAAAACATGGTTATTATTGTTTGCTTTACATCATCTTTGAAATGCAAGAGAAAGGCCATAATGTATTATTTAAGGTTAGGTGAATATTTGATTTTGGCCACTAGATGGCAGCAGTGAATGTTCAAAGTTTTAAGCTTATCCATTTACATTACATTTAAGTCATTTAGCAGACGCTCTTATCCAGAGCGAATTACAAATTGGTGCATTCACCTTATGGCATCCAGTAGAATAGTCACTTTACAATAGTGCATCTAAATCTTAAAGGGGGGGGGGGGTTGAGAAGGATTGCTTATCCTATCCTAGGTATTCCTTAAAGAGGTGGTTATCCAATGAACCATTGTATTATTAAGCAAAGTAGACAGCATAATTTTCTTGTTTTTAAAATCTACGGATAGCCAGGGGCACACTCAGACAATTTTCAAACGATGCATTTGTGTTTAGTGAGTCCGTTAGATCAGAGGAAGTAGGGATGACCAGGGATGTTCTCTTGATAAGTGCGTGAATTGGACCATTTTCCGATCCTGCAAAGCATTCAAAATGTAACGGGTACTTTGGGTGTCAAGTAAAATGTAAGAAGTAAAAAGTACATTATTTTCTTTAGGAATGTAGTGGAGTAAAAGTACAAGTTGTCAAAAATATAAATAGTAAGGTAAAGTACAGATACCCCCAAAAAACGACTTAAGTACATTACGCCACTGAATGCACACACACCTATCAACAGGCAGAGGAAGACCAAGGGATGTTACTGCTATAAAACACACAGTATGAAGATCAGAGCCACCTCCCTCCCTCCCTGTCTCTTCTGTCTGTCTCCCTGCCTCCCTGCCTGTGTGTCTCCCTGCCTGTGTGTCTCCCTGCCTGTCTGTCTCCCTGCCTGTTTCCCTGTCTCCCTGCCTGTCTGTCTCCCTGCCTGCCTGAGTCTGCCGATGTCTCCCTGCCTCTCTCTCTGTGTCTCCCTGCCTGCATCTCCCTGTCTCCCTGCCTGCGTCTCCCTGCCTGCGTCTCCCTGCCTGTGTCTCCCTGCCTGCATCTCCCTGTCTACCTGCCTGCGACTCCCTGCCTGCGTCTCCCTGCCTGTGTCTCCCCCTGTGTCTCCCTGCCTGCATCTCCCTGTCTCCCTGCCTGCCTGCAACTCCCTGCCTGCGTCTCCCTGCCTGCGTCTCCCTGCCTGCGTCTCCCTGCCTGCGTCTCCCTGCCTGCGTCTCCCTGCCTGCGTCTCCCTGCCTACGACTCCTGCCTGCGACTCCCTGCCTGCGACTCCTGCCTGCGTCTCCCTCCCTGCATCTCCCTGTCTCCCTGCCTGCGTCTCCCTGCCTGCGTCTCCCTGCCTGCGTCTCCCTGCCTGCGTCTCCCTGCCTGCGTCTCCCTGCCTGCGTCTCCCTGCCTGCGACTCCCTGCCTGCGACTCCCTGCCTGCGTCTCCCTGCCTGCGTCTCCCTGCCTGCGTCTCCCTGCCTGCGTCTCCCTGCCTGCGACCCCCTGCCTGTGTCTCCCTGCCTGCGTCTGCCTGTGTCTCCCTGTGTCTTCCTGCCTGCGTCTCCCTGTGTCTCCCTGCCTGCGTCTCCCTGCCTGCCTGCGACTCCCTGCCTGCCTGCCTGCCTGCGTCTCCCTGCCTGCGTCTCCCTGTGTCTCCCTGCCTGCGTCTCCCTGCCTGAGACTCCCTGCCTGCGTCTCCCTGTGTCTCCCTGCCTGAGACTCCCTGCCTGAGACTCCCTGCCTGAGACTCCCTGCCTGAGACTCCCTGCCTGCGTCTCCCTGCCTGCGTCTCCCTGCCTGCGTCTCCCTGCCTGCGTCTCCCTGCCTGCGACTCCCTGCCTGCGTCTGCCTGTGTCTCCCTGTGTCTTCCTGCCTGCGTCTCCCTGCATCTCCCTGCCTGCGTCTCCCTGCCTGCGTCTGCCTGTGTCTCCCTGTGTCTTCCTGCCTGCGTCTCCCTGTGTCTCCCTGCCTGCGTCTCCCTGCCTGCGTCTCCCTGTCTGCGACTCCCTGCCTGTGTCTCCCTGCCTGCGACTCCCTGCCTGCGACTCCCTGCCTGGGACTCCCTGCCTGGGACTCCCTGCCTGGGTCTCCCTGCCTGGGTCTCCCTGCCTGGGTCTCCCTGCCTGCGACTCCCTGCCTGCCTCAGTCTCCCTGTCTCCCTGCCTGCGACTCCCTGCCTGCGACTACCTGCCTGCGACTCCCTGCCTGTGACTCCCTGCCTGTGTCTCCCTGAATGCGACTCCCTGCCTGCCTGCGTCTCCCTGTCTCCCTGCCTGCGTCTCCCTGCCTGCGACTCCCTGCCTGCGACTCCCTGCCTGCGACTCCCTGCCTGCGACTCCCTGCCTGCGACTCCCTGCCTGCGACTCCCTGCCTGCGTCTCCCTGCCTGCGTCTCCCTGCCTGCGACTCCCTGCCTGCGACTCCCTGCCTGCGTCTCCCTGCCTGCGACTCCCTGCCTGCGACTCCCTGCGACTCCCTGCCTGCGTCTCCCTGCCTGCGACTCCCTCCCTGCGACTCCCTGCCTGCGACTCCTGCCTGCGACTCCCTGCCTGTGTCTCCCTGCCTGCGACTCCCTCCCTGTGTCTCCCTGCCTGCGACTCCCTCCCTGCGTCTCCCTGCCTGCGACTCCCTCCCTGTGTCTCCCTGCCTGCGTCTCCCTGCCTGCGTCTCCCTGTGTCTCCCTGCCTGCGTCTCCCTGTGTCTCCCTGCCTGCATCTCCCTGTCTCCCTGCCTGTGACTCCCTGCGTCTCTCTGCCTGCCTGCGTCTCCCTGCCTGCCTGCGTCTCCCTGCCTGCCTGCGACTCCCTGCCTGCCTGCGACTCCCTGCCTGCGTCTCACCGCCTGCCTGCGACTCCCCGCCTGCCTGCGACTCCCCGCCTGCCTGCGTCTCCCCGCCTGCGACTCCTTGCCTGCCTGCGACTCCTTGCCTGCCTGCGTCTCCCTGCCTGCCTGCGACTACCTGCCTGCCTGCGACTACCTGCGACTCCCTGCCTGCCTGCGTCTCCCTGCCTGCCTGCGTCTCCCTGCCTGCGTCTCCCTGTCTCCCTGCCTGCATCTCCCTGTCTCCCTGCCTGTGACTCCCTGACTCCCTGCCTGTGACTGCCTGACTCCCTGCCTGCGTCTCCCTGCCTGCGTCTCCCTGCCTGCCTGCGTCTCCCTGCCTGCCTGCGTCTCCCTGCCTGCCTGCGACTCCTGCCTGCCTGCGACTCCCTGCCTGCCTGCGTCTCCCTGCCTGCGTCTCCCTGCGACTCCTGCCTGCCTGTCTGCGACTCCCTGCATGCCTGCCTGCCTGCCTGCCTGCGTTTCCCTGCCTCGTCTCCCTGCGACTCCCTGCCTGCCTGCGTCTCCCTGCCTGCGTCTCCCTGCCTGCCTGCGTCTCCCTGCGACTCCCTGCCTGCCTGCGACTCCCTGCGTCTCCCTGCCTGCGTCTCCCTGCCTGTGTCTCCCTGCCTGTGTCTCCCTGTCTCCCTGCCTGCATCTCCCTGTCTCCCTGCCTGTGACTCCCTGCCTCCCTGCGACTCCTGCCTGCCTGCGACTCCTGCCTGCCTGCGACTCCTGCCTGCCTGCCGTCTCCCTGCCTGCCTGCGTCTCCCTGCCTGCCTGCGACTCCCTGCGACTCCCTACATGCCTGCCTGCCTGCCTGCGTTTCCCTGCCTGCGTCTCCCTGCGACTCCTGCGACTCCCTGCCTGCGTCTCCCCTGCCTGCGACTCCTGCCTGAGTCTCCTGCCTGAGTCTCCCTGCCTGAGTCTCCCTGCCTGAGTCTCCCTGCCTGAGTCTCCCTGCCTGAGTCTCCCTGCCTGCGACTCCTGCCTGCGTCTCCTGCCTGCGTCTCCCTGCCTGAGTCTCCCTGCCTGCCTGCGACTCCCTGCCTGCCTGCGACTCCCTGCCTGCGTCTCCTGCCTGCGACTCCTGCCTGCGACTCCCCTGCCTGCGACTCCCTGCCTGCCTGCGACTCCCTGCGACTCCTGCCTGCGACTCCTGCCTGCGTCTCCCTGCCTGCGACTCCTGCCTGCGACTCCCTGTGTCTCCCTGCCTGCGTCTCCCTGTGTCTCCCTGCCTGTGTCTCCCTGCCTGCGTCTCCCTGCCTGCGACTCCCTGCCTGCGACTCCCTGCGACTCCCTGCCTGCATCTCCCATTCTTACTTGTGTAAACGATTGCAAAGTCAATTTATTCATAACCATTTAAACATGCAATATGTGGGGATAACATGCCTTGAGGTGAATCAGCTCATTTCCAAGAGTCTCAAGTCAAAAGCAGCTATACTGCAAATACAGTGCCTTCGGAAAGTATTCAGACCCCTTGACATATTTCACATTTTGTTACATTACAGCTTTATTCTAAAATGGATTAAAATCGGTTTCCCCCCTCAATCTACACACAATAACAAAGCAAAACATTTTTGCAAATTCATTTTTTTTTTATAAAAAAAGGAAATATCACATTTACATAAGTATTCAGACTCATTACTCAGTACTTTGTTGAAGCACCTTCGGCAGTGATTACACCCTCTGGTATTATTGGATATGACGCTACAAGCTTGGCACACCTGTTTTTGGGGAGTTTCTCCCATTCTGCTCTGTAGATCCTTTCAAGCTCTGTCAGGTTGGATGGGGAGCGTTGCTGCACAGCTATTTTCAGGTCTCTCCAGAGAAGTTCAATTGGGTTCAAGTCCGGGCTCTGGCTGGGCCACTCAAGGACATTCAGAGACTTGTCCCGAACCACCCCTGCGATGTATTGGCTGAGTACTTAGGGTCATTGTCCTGCTGTTAGGTGAACCTTTGCCCCAGTCTGAGGTCCTGAGCGCTCTGGAGCAGGTTTTCATCAAGGATCTCTCTGTACTTTTCTCCGTTCCTCTTCCCCTCGATCCTGACTAGTCTCCCAGTCCCTGCCGCTGAAAAACATCACCACAGCATGATGCTGCCACCACCATGCTTCACTGTAGGGATGGTGCTAGGTTTCCTCCAGACGTGACACTTGGCATTCAGGCCAAAGAGTTCGATCTTGGTTTCATCAGACCAGAGAATCCTGTTTGTCATGGTCTGAGAGTCCTTTAGGTGCCTTTTGGCAAACTCCAAGCGGGCTGTCATGTGCCTTTTACTGAGGAGTGGCTTCCATCTGGCCACTCTACCATAAAATGCCTGATTGTTGGAGTGCTGCAGAGATGGTTGCCCTATCTCCACAGAGGAATTTTGGAGCTCTGTCAGAGTGAGCATCGGGTTCTTGGTCACCTCCCTGACCAAGGCCCTTCTCCCCCGATTGCTCAGTTTGGCTGGGCGGCCAGCTCTAGGAAGAGTCTTGGTGGTTCCAAACTTCTTCCATTTAAGAATGATGGAAGCCACTGTGTTCTTGGGGACCTTCAATGCTGCAGACATTTTTTGGTATCCTTCCCCAGATCTGTGCCTCAACACAACCCTGTCTCGGAGCTCTACAGACAATTCCTTCGACCTGATGGCTTGGTTTTTGCTCTGACATGCACTGTCAATGTGGGACCTTATATAGACAGGTGTGTGCCTTTCCAAATCATGTCAAATCAATAGAATTTATCACAGGTGGACTCCAATCAAGTTGTAGGAACATCTCAAGGACGATCAATGGAAACAGGATGCACCTGAGCTCAATTTCGAGTCTCATAGCAAAGGGTCAGAATACTTACGTAAATAAGGTATTTCAGTTTGACTTTTAATCCATTTTAGAATAAGGCTGTAACAAAATGTGGGAAAAGTCAGTGTCTGAATACTTTCCCGAAGGCACTGTATAATACTAAGCAAAAACAATTGATATAATCATTAAGATGCTAAGTTAGCATCATCAGAAAGGCTGTGCAGTAGGACTGTTGTAGAATGGACACAAAATGAACATAGAAAAGGTCCCAATCATCTCAGGTAGTAGGATTAATGCTACATGCCATACTATCACTTAAGCCTAAGGTCAAAGGGGAGGACTTTTTAGACTCCACCGCAGAGAAAAATGCATAGGTATCTATGCATTAAGAATATCCCTCTGTTATACACACTGCTTTTAAAACAAGCACATTTTCCACGTATTGCGTGGTTTAATATTGCCTGAGTTGATGTTGAGAGCAGAAAGAGCAAGCTCAAGCTAGCTGATGTGTGTTTCTAAAGAACAGATAAGAGACAGAAAGTGTGTGACTCAGTGGTAATAGGCATGACAAAATAACAAATGCAATTTATCTCCGAACACAAACATCTCAGATTGGAGACTGAAAACAGTCAGCCATGATCCAATCAACCACCAAGGATCAGCCATCAACAGCCAAGGATCAGCCATCAACAGTCAAGGATCAGCCATCAACAGTCAAGGATCAGCCATCAACAGTCAAGGATCAGCCATCAACAGTCAAGGATCAGCCATCAACAGTCAAGGATCAGCCATCAACAGTCAAGGATCAGCCATTGGGGACAGTGAATGATCAGCCATTACAACAATCCTCTCATGGGGTCAGTGAATGATCTCGATTTACCCTGACTCCTTCATAGGGGTCAGTGAATAAGGGTTATACCTTCCTCTCATGGGGTCAGTATATGATAAGGGTGACACCATCCTCTCATGGGGACAGTGAATGATAAGGGTTACACCGTCCTCTCATGGGGACAGTGAATGATAAGGGTTACACCGTCCTCTCATGGGGACAGTGAATGATAAGGGTTACACCGTCCTCTCATGGGGACAGTGAATGATAAGGGTGACACCGTCCTCTCATGGGGACAGTGAATGATAAGGGTTATACCGTCCTCTCATGGGGACAGTGAATGATAAGGGTTACACCGTCCTCTCATGGGGACAGTGAATGATAAGGGTTATACCGTCCTCTCATGGGGACAGTGAATGATAAGGGTTACACCGTCCTCTCATGGGGACAGTGAATGATAAGGAGGACAGTGAATGATAAGGGTTACACCGTCCTCTCATGGGGACAGTGAATGATAAGGAGGACAGTGAATGATAAGGGTTACACCGTCCTCTCATGGGGACAGTGAATGATAAGGGGGACAGTGAATGATAAGGGTTACACCGTCCTCTCATGGGGACAGTGAATGATAAGGGTTACACCGTCCTCTCATGGGGACAGTGAATGATAAGGGTTACACCATCCTCTCATGGGGACAGTGAATGATAAGGGTTACATCGTCCTCTCATGGGGACAGTGAATGATAAGGGGGACAGTGAATGATAAGGGGGGCAGTGAATGATAAGGGGGACAGTGAATGATAAGGGTTACACCGTCCTCTCATGGGGACAGTGAATGATAAGGGTTACACCGTCCTCTCATGGGGACAGTGAATGATAAGGAGGATAGTGAATGCTAAGGGTTACACCGTCCTCTCATGGGGACAGTGAATATTAAGGGGGAATGTGAATGATAAGGGTTACACCGTCCTCTCATGGGGACAGTGAATGATAAGGGTTACACCGTCCTCTCATGGGGACAGTGAATGATAAGGGTTACACCGTCCTCTCATGGGGACAGTGAATGATAAGGGTTACACCGTCCTCTCATGGGGACAGTGAATGATAAGGGTTACACCGTCCTCTCATGGGGACAGTGAATGATAAGGGTGACACCGTCCTCTCATGGGGACAGTGAATGATAAGGGTTACACCATCCTCTCATGGGGACAGTGAATGATAAGGGTTACACCGTCCTCTCATGGGGACAGTGAATGATAAGGGTTACACCGTCCTCTCATGGGGACAGTGAATGATAAGGGTTACACCGTCCTCTCATGGGGTCAGTGAATGATAAGGGTTACACCATCCTCTCATGGGGACAGTGAATGATAAGGGTTATATCGTCCTCTCATGGGGACAGTGAATGATAAGGGGGACAGTGAATGATAAGGGTTACACCGTCCTCTCATGGGGACAGTGAATTATAAGGGTTACACCGTCCTCTGATGGGGACAGTGAATGATAAGGGTTACACCGTCCTCTCATGGGGACAGTGAATGATAAGGGTTACACCGTCCTCTCATGGGGACAGTGAATGATAAGGGTTACACCGTCCTCTCATGGGGACAGTGAATGATAAGGGTTACACCGTCCTCTCATGGGGACAGTGAATGATAAGGGTTACACCGTCCTCTCATGGGGTCAGTGAATGATAAGGGTTACACCGTCCTCTCATGGGGTCAGTGAATGATAAGGGTTACACCATCCTCTCATGGGGACAGTGAATGATAAGGGTTACACCATCCTCATGGGGACAGTGAATGATAAGGGTTACACCATCCTCATGGGGACAGTGAATGATAAGGGTTACACCGTCCTCTCATGGGGACAGTGAATGATAAGGGGGACAGTGAATGATAAGGGGGACAGTGAATGATAAGGGGGGGTTACACCGTCCTCTCATGGGGACAGTGAATTATAAGGGTTACACCGTCCTCTGATGGGGACAGTGAATGATAAGGGTTACACCGTCCTCTCATGGGGACAGTGAATGATAATGGTTACACCGTCCTCTCATGGGGACAGTGAATGATAAGGGTTACACCGTCCTCTCATGGGGACAGTATATGATAAGGGTTACACCGTCCTCTCATGGGGACAGTGAATGATAAGGGTTACACCGTCCTCTCATGGGGTCAGTGAATGATAAGGGTTACACCGTCCTCTCATGGGGTCAGTGAATGATAAGGGTTACACCATCCTCTCATGGGGACAGTGAATGATAAGGGTTACACCATCCTCTCATGGGGTCAGTGAATGATAAGGGTTACACCATCCTCTCATGGGGACAGTGAATGATAAGGGTTACACCGTCCTCTCATGGGGACAGTGAATGATAAGGGTTACACCGTCCTCTCATGGGGACAGTGAATGATAAGGGTTACACCGTCCTCTCATGGGGACAGTATATGATAAGGGTTACACCGTCCTCTCATGGGGACAGTGAATGATAAGGGTTACACCGTCCTCTCATGGGGTCAGTGAATGATAAGGGTTACACCGTCCTCTCATGGGGTCAGTGAATGATAAGGGTTACACCATCCTCTCATGGGGACAGTGAATGATAAGGGTTACACCGTCCTCTCATGGGGTCAGTGAATGATAAGGGTTACACCATCCTCTCATGGGGACAGTGAATGATAAGGGTTACATCGTCCTCTCATGGGGACAGTGAATGATAAGGGGGACAGTGAATGATAATGGGGGACAGTGAATGATAAGGGTTACACCGTCCTCTCATGGGGACAGTGAATTATAAGGGTTACACCGTCCTCTGATGGGGACAGTGAATGATAAGGGTTACACCGTCCTCTCATGGGGACAGTGAATGATAATGGTTACACCGTCCTCTCATGGGGACAGTGAATGATAAGGGTTACACCGTCCTCTCATGGGGACAGTATATGATAAGGGTTACACCGTCCTCTCATGGGGACATTGAATGATAAGAGTTACACCGTCCTCTCATGGGGTCAGTGAATGATAAGGGGGACCGTCCTCTCATGGGGTCAGTGAATGATAAGGGTTACACCATCCTCTCATGGGGACAGTGAATGATAAGGGTTACACCATCCTCTCATGGGGTCAGTGAATGATAAGGGTTACACCATCCTCTCATGGGGACAGTGAATGATAAGGGTTACATCGTCCTCTCATGGGGACAGTGAATGATAAGGGGGACAGTGAATGATAAGGGGGACAGTGAATGATAAGGGTTACACCGTCCTCTCATGGGGACAGTGAATGATAAGGGTTACACCGTCCTCTCATGGGGACAGTGAATGATAAGGGTTACACCGTCCTCTCATGGGGACAGTGTATGATAAGGGTTACACCGTCCTCTCATGGGGACAGTGAATGATAAGGGTTACACCGTCCTCTCATGGGGACAGTGAATGATAAGGGTTACACCGTCCTCTCATGGGGACAGTGAATGATAAGGGTTACACCGTCCTCTCATGGGGACAGTGAATGATAAGGGTTACACTGTCCTCTCATGGGGTCAGTGAATGATAAGGGTTACACCATCCTCTCATGGGGACAGTGAATGATAAGGGTTACATCGTCCTCTCATGGGGACAGTGAATGATAAGGGGGACAGTGAATGATAAGGGGGACAGTGAATGATAAGGGTTACACCGTCCTCTCATGGGGACAGTGAATTATAAGGGTTACACCGTCCTCTGATGGGGACAGTGAATGATAAGGGTTACACCGTCCTCTCATGGGGACAGTGAATTATAAGGGTTACACCGTCCTCTCATGGGGACAGTGAATGATAAGGGTTACACCGTCCTCTCATGGGGACATCACTATCAACCCCAGCCTAGGGACAAACGCACAAAGGTAGAAGTGGGAGAGAGAGTACATTAATAGCATCATGTAATTTAGTATAACATAACAATGACCTGAGGTGGCACACACACACCTTCTCCTCTTGGAACACACAACAGGCCTTTGTGGACCTGCTCTTGATCAGATTCTCTGAAATGGTGTTTGTCTGCCCCAGGCCTCACGGTGTCTTGGCATTTGTAGGGTGGGAATTTGTAGGGTGGGAAAGCCCAAGTAACCCGCCTGCATGGCATACACTGGCCAAATGTCAGGCCCCTGGTACTACTCCTAATGTCTCCTGATACTTCTAGCGTGTGTGTGTGTGTGTGTGTGTGTGTGTGTGTGTGTGTGTGTGTGTGTGTGTAATATATATAAAGGCTGGTCCTGAGACACAGTAGTAAATCATAATGCCTTGCTATTATTGTCTACATATCACAGTATTCACACCAGCATCTAGCCCACAACACTGAACGCTACACACAGTTCACTGTTTACGCAACAACTTCAGAAAGACTCCAACCTTCATATCATGTGTCTAAGACCGTTTATGTCAATCATCTTAAAAAACATTATATATGGAAGATCTATACACGAACATAGAATGACCAAGCACTTTATATGGATAGTATTCTATAGAGTTAGGCTTAAGTTCAGGGTTGGGATAATAGTTAAGGTTAGAATATGGATAATGGTTAAGGCTAAATGTTGTTGAACATCTACAAACTACTGATTTGGGACTATCCAAATAAAAGTGTTAACGCACTTTGTTTCCAGTGTAAGTCGATCATCTTGTGGAAACAGGCGTTATGACGATCAATCCTCTCCCTCAGTCCAGACGGGCTAACAAAACCAATCCTATCCATCTATATATAATGAGGGGATGTATCTGCCGCCTTGTGTATCGCAAGTCCTTATCGCCACACATGCATTTTTTAAAAACGGCATAAAGACGGGATAACACACACTCGCATCTCTCTTAGACACACACCTCTCCAGGAATGTGTTGCTTTGATGGACAGAGAGCAAGGCTGAGACATTGTGAGGCAGAGTAATGAGTGTGGCTGTGTAATTACAGAGTAGCTTAGCGTAGCATGTTGCTAGCAGTAAGCAGGGCCTTGGCTTGGCTAGCCCCAGGGTCTGGTATACAGCTGCACTCTCCGTTAGGGCTGCTGGTGGCTCAAGTTAATAGCAACAACAAATAAAATCCTGTATGTGTTGGCAGGCTAATTTCTCCTCTGACCCGTCACATATGACCCCTGTGAAGAAGGTGAAAGGTCGCTACTGGGGACACCACCTCAGGGCTTGCAACTTGCCACTTTCCATTTCTGGATGCCTGACGAGGATGGCGTCATGAGGAATGAAGGATTTCTATGTACTACGGCCAAGGTGAGTAGGGCCCTTGTCTACCATGTATCTCAATGACATCATCTCTGTCCAAGCCACGTAATGAAATACGACGTATTATATCTATATGGTACCATCCTTGTTTATGTCATTGTGTTGGGGACCTCCAGGGCAAGAGGCCAGATGAACACCACAGCATGACCAGCAGAGAGCAACCTGGCTTGGCTACAGGCTACACAGACCACGGACTCTCTTGCTGCCTGGACAACCATGAAGGAGAGCTGAAGGAGAGATGGAGTATAATTCTGGGAGAGAGAGAATGAGGAAAAAGGGAGAGAGGGATGCAGAGATAAATATCAAGAGAGGGAGAGAGGGAGATGGCCTGTGGCTTTTGAGAGCGTGCCAGCACACATCTCGTGCTTGTGTTTGCTTGAGACAATGTTTAGCAGAGCAGCTGCAGAACACAGTTCAGTGTTTTGTCCATCATGCCCAAGCAGAGCGAAAACAGAGTGGCCCATAGCCTTACACTGCCCACTGTGTCCCTTAGTAGACAGAGAGGGGGGGTTACAGTATTGCTGTGTAAAAGGAGCGCAACATCATAGCCTATTTAATCTCAGACCCCTCAACTTTTTCCACATTTTGTTACAGCCTTATTCTAAAATGGATTAAATCGTTTTTAACCCGCAACAATCTAAACACAATACCTCATGACAAAGCAAAATGTCTATTTTTATATTTTGGCAAATTTATACAAATTAAAAACTGAAACTTACACAAGTATTCAGACACTTTACTCTGTACCTTGTTGAAGCACCTTTGGCAGAAATTACAGCTTCGAGTCTTCTTGGGTGCGACGCTACAATCTCTGTCAGGTTGGATGGGGAGCGTCGCTGCACAGCTATTTTCAGGTCTCTCCAGAGATGTTTGATCGGGTTCAAGTATGGGCTCTGGCTGGGTCACTCAAGGACATTCAGAGACCTGTCCCGAAGCCACTCATGCATTGTCTTGGCTGTGTGCTTAGGGTCATTGTCCTGTTGGAAGGAGAACTCATTGTCCTGAGCGCTCAAGGATCTCTGTACTTTTCTACGTTAATCTTTCCCTCGATCCTGACTTGTCTCCTAGTCCATGCAGCTGAAAAATATCTACACAGCATGATGCTGCCACCACCATGCTTCACCGTAGGGACGGTGCCAGGTTTCCTCCAGACATGACGCTTCACATTCAGGACAAAGAGATCAATCTTGATTTCATCAGACCAGAGAATTTTGTTTTGTCATGGTCTGAAAGCCATTCCCTTTTGGCAAAGTCCAAGCGGGTTGTCATGTGGCTTCCATCTGGCCACTCTACCATAAAAGGCCAGATTGGTGGAGTGCTGCAGAGATGGTTGTCCTTCTGGAAGGATCTCCCATCTCTACAGAGGAACTCTGTCAGTGACCATCAGGTTCTTGGTCACTTCCCTGACTAATGCACTTCTCCCGATTGCTCAGTTTTGCCGGGCGGCCGGCTGTAGGAAGAGTCTTGGTGGTTCCAAACTTCTTCCATTTATGATGGGGTCTCCCGAGTGGCGCAGGTGTCTAAGGCACTGCATCTCAGTGCTTGAGGTAACACTCCAGACCCTGGTTCGTCTCCCGGCCGCGACCGGGAGACCCATGAGGCGGCGCACAATTGCCCAGTGTCATCCGGATTAGGGGAGGGTTTGGCCGACCAGGATGTCCTTGTCCTCTCGCGACTCCTTGTGGCAGGTAGGCTGCATGCACGCTAATCTCAGTCGCCTGCTGTACAATGTTTCCTCCATCACATTGGTGCGGCTGGCTTCTGGGTTAAGTGTGTTAAGAAGCAGTGAGACTTGGCAGGGTCGTGTTTCGGAGGACGCATGGTTCTCAACCTTCACCTCTCCCAAGTCCGTACGAGAGTTGCACCAATTGGATATAATGAAATTGGGGGGGAAGGGGTACATCTGTATATGTATTTTAAAGAATGATGGAGGCCACTGTGTTCTTGTGCCCCCCCCCAAAATGCTGCAGACATTTTTTGGTATCCTTCCCCCGATCTCTGCCTCGACATAATCCTGTCTCGGAGCTCTACGGACAATTCCTTCGACCTCATGGCTTGGTTTTTGCTCTGACATGCACTGTCAACTGTGGGACCTTATATAGACAGGTGTTTGCCTTTCCACAGGTGGACTCCAATGAAGTTGTAGAAACATCTCAAGGATGATCAATGGAAACAGTATGTGCCTGAGCTCAATTTTGAGTCTCATAGCAAAGGGTCTGAATACTATTGCAAATAAGTTGTTTCTTTATTTGTAAAACATTTGCAAAAAAAAAAAAGAAAATCCCTTTGTCATTCAAATCTAATTTTATTGGTCACATACACTTGGTAAGCAGATGTTAAATGCTTGTGCTTCTAGTTCTAGTAATATCTAACAAGTATTCTAACAATTTCATAACAACTACCTTATACACACACAAGTGTAAAGGAATGAATAAGAATATGTACATATAAATATATGGATGAGCGATGGCCGTGCGGCATAGGCAAGATGCAGTAGATGGTATAGAGTACAGTATATACATATGAGATGAGTAGTGTAGGTTATGTAAACATTATATAAAGTGGTATTGTTTAAAGTGACTAGTGTTACATTTATTACATCCGATTTTTAATTATTAAAGTGGCTAGAGAATTGAGTCAGTATGTTGGCAGCAGCCACTCAATGTTAGTGGTGGCTGTTCAACAGTCTGATGGCCTTGAGATAGAAGCTGTTTTTCAGTCTCTCGGTCCCCGATTTCATGCACCTGTACTGACCTTGCCTTCTGGATGATAGCGGGATGAACAGGCAGTGGCTCGGGTGGTTGTTGTCCTTGATGATCTTTTGGGCATTCCTGTGACTTTTTGGCATTCTTAGTTTGCCCCCAGGGATGCGTTGTGCAGACCTCACTACCCTCTGGAGAGCCTTACGGTTGTGGGCGGAGCAGTTGCCTTACCAGGCGGTGATACAGCCGGACAGGATGCTCTCGATTGTGCATCTGTAGAAGTTTGTGAGTGTTTTTGGTGACAAGACAAATTTCTTCAGCCTCCTGAGGTTGAAGAGGCGCTGTTGCGCCTTCTTCACCACGCTGTCTATGTGGGCGGACCATTTCAGTTTGTCCGTGATGTGTACGCAGAGGAACTTAAAACTTTCCACCTTCTCCACTACTGTCCCGCCGATGGGGATAGGGAGCTGCTCCCTCTGCTGTTTCCTGAAGTCCACGATCATCTCCTTTGTTTTGTTGACGTTGAGTGTGAGGTTATTATCCTGACACCACACTCCGAGGGCCCTCACCTCTCTGTAGGCCGTTTCGTCATTGTTGGTAATCTAGCCTACCACTGTAGTGTCGTCTGCAAACTTGATGATTGAGTTGGAGACGTGCATGGCCACTCAGTCATGGGTGAACAGGGAGTACAGGAGAGGGCTGAGAACGCACCCTTGTGGGGCCCCAGTGCTGATGATCAGCGGGGTGGAGATGTTGTTTCCTACCCTCACCACCTGGGGGCGGCCCATTAGAAAGTCCAGGACCCAGTTGAGACCCAGCTTAATGACGAGTTTGGAGGGTTGAACATCATGGGGTATTGTGTGTAGATTGATGAAGTGGTCTGAAGACTTTCTGAATGCACTGTACACACCAAGGCAGGAGATGGAAGCACAATCATGTATTGATTAACACAATTTGTACAGTAATTTGTCTTTTCCATAGAAGTGTGAACTGTAGCATTTACTTTCAAACTGTTCAATAGACAATCTTGCAGAAGGCAAGGACAGTGATTGGTATTCGCCACAGGCAGCATGCATTTTTTGTTTAAAGATGTAACTGCAAAAGATTAAAACTGTCTACCCACACCTCTACAGAAACATGATCAAATGTCTCAATGCGCTTTAGAAACTGTCATGGCCCAGTTCCTACATCTCCAAATCATACAGCAAATGAAGGCGTTTTTGATCCCATAAAAAGGTGAATGGAGTTTTCCATGCGGGGTTGCAACGCTCACTTACGAGCTCTGATTTAGCAATGGAAACAGTTTGATAAAAACCAATAATCTCTACGTACAACAGAAATTTGTGAGCAATTTATGCACAGTTGATAAATGAGGCCCCAGGTTTCAATGCAACCATTTAAGCATTGTGTTCAGAGCCATCGTCTCAGACAGGTAGTGAATTCCCCCAGCATTAATTACAGAGCTACACTGTCAGTGCTACAGAAGCCTGATCAAACTTCACTACCACATATGCTCATATGCTCATATATGTCATATGCTCATGACAACAGAATAGCTCTAGACCCTAAAAGACTTAAACAAAAGGACAAAATTGGTATGTAACCTATCCCTGCTTGTATAATAAAACATTAGGAGAAAACAGAAAAGTAATTGTAATGCCAGGGTGTTTCTAAATGACCATATGTGTGGTATGACACATCCCTCCCTCAATGTGAGCAGGATAGCAGAGGCCAGGTGGCCATAATGTTTTATGCATCCTACCCAAACACTGAGATTCAAACAAGTGCTGCTGTTGCTCGAGCGTGGCTAATGGATTGTGCATCGGAGACAGCGGCAGCACTGCGCCTGAATCTTAAACACCCCCTGCTAAGTCCATGGGCCCGACCCCTAATCAATGAACCACAGGTTTTAACAGGCACCTGGAACAGCACTGTGGAGCGTTCAGTATTCAGGTGCATAATATTCGCACAGATGACGACCTGATGTGCAAGTTCACAAGAATTGACCTTAGTCCATAGTGAAAGTTCATAGTGGTCTGTGGTTTGTGTGTTTGGGAAAAAAAGGCACACAGTACTGTGATTAGTTCAGACATTTCCAAGCCGTTGGGCCACAACAGAGCCACAGATGACGCAATCTCAATTACACTCCACACTGGACAAAAGGAACACCTATGTGAGAATGCTGTTCATTGACTACAGCTCAGCGTTCAACACCATAGTGCCCTCCAACCCTCAACATGGGGGCCCCCTGAGGAGTGCGTGCTTAGTCCCCTCCGGTACTCCCTGTTCATCCACGACTGAATGTCCACGCATGACGCCAACACAATCAATACGTTTGCAGACGGCACGATGATGAGACAGCCTACAGGGAGGTCGTCAAAAACCTGGCATTGTGGTGCCAGGGCAACAACCTCTCCAACACCAGCAAGACAAAAGAGGTGATTGTGGATTACAGGAAACCGAGGGCCGAGCACGCCTCCATTCACATTGACAGGCCTTAGTGAAGCAGGATGAGAGCTTCAAGTCCCTCGGTGTCCATATCACTAAGGACCAATCATGGGCCAAACACCAACACAGTTGTGGAGAGGGCACGACAACGCCTCTTCGGGAGGCTGAAAAGATTTGTCAGGGCACTCAGACCCTAAAAGAGTGATACAGCTGCACCATTGAGAGCATCTTGACTGGCTGCATCACCGCTTGGCATCCAATCGCAAAGCGCTACAGAGGGTAGTGCGTGCGGCCCAGTACATCAAATTGGGCCGAGCTCCCTGCAACCAAATCAAATTTGATTTGTAACATGTCCAGGACCTATGTACTAGGCGGTGTCAGAGGAAGGCCCTAAACATTGTCAAAGACAATGTCATAGACTTCACTATGCTACCGCACGGCAAGCGGTACCGTAGCACCAAGTCTAGGACCAAAAAGCTCCTGAACAGCTTCTACCCCCAAGCCATAAGACTGCTGAACAGTTCATCAAATCGCCACCCTGACTATTTGCATTGCCCCCATTTTTTTGCACTGATATTGTCGTACTGGCACTATGCACACTCACACTCTTCACATACTCTGCTACTACTCTATCCTGTTGCCTAGCCACGTTTACCCCTATTTACATATTACCTCAACTACCTCGTACATTGACTCAGTACCCGTTGTATGTAGCTTCGTTATTGTTTTTTTAATGCTGTTTCTATTACCTTATTTCTTTCCTTTTTAACACTGCTTTGTTGGGAAAATACTTGTAAGTAAACATTTCCCTTCTGTATTCAGCGCATGGGACAAATCAATTTTGATTTAATTTGAACAGCAGCAGATGTAGTACCGGGGAAATGCTAATGTAAATGCAAATGACGATTAGACTAGCTAGTTGCTATTCAGTGACAAGGTGCCTTCCCTTGTATTGTTACGGGGATATTCTGTGTTCAAAAACAGGGATTTTCAAACTGGGGTCAGTGGACGTACTGCAGGGGGTTTGCCAGTGGTTAGAGTGTTGGACTAGTAACCGAAAGGTTGCAAGTTCAAATCCCCGAGCTGACAAGGTACAAATCTGTCGTTCTGCTCCTGAACAGGCAGTTAACCCACTGTTCCTAGGCCATCATTGAAAATAAGAATTTGTTCTTAACTGACTTGCCTAGTTAAATAAAGGTAAAATAAAATAAATGTAAAAAATATGATATTTATTATTATTATTTTAAATGAATATCGTTAGCTGCAACCGAATACCATCGCAGATACCATTTTTATGTCTCTGCGTCCCATATGAAGGAAGATAAAGGTCGTTTCACGAGCAAATGCTAACTAGCATCAGCACAATTTTATGTATTTTATTTCACCTTTATTTAACCAGGTAGGCCAGTTGAGAACAAGTTCTCATTTACAACTGTGACCTGGCAATGACTGGAGATCTACAGGAACAGTTAGCATGGCAGATGTTCCTGTTCATCAGACTGGGGAAGTAGATAAATGGCTTTATTGGCAAAATCTCAAACTATCCCTTTAATATGGAGGAAATTACAGTCATTGGAGCTAATTACAGTGTTTTTCTGTATAGAACGTTGTTAAGCGTGCCATCTGTGGCAAATGATTAGATGGAAAAACTGTGTGTCAACTTAAAAGGACCAAAACCAGATAGAACCCATTCTATTTTACTGGTTTACAGTTCATAGAACGACTCAGTCAATCAAAATATATTCATTAGGCCCTAATCTATGGATTTCACATGACTGGGCAGGGGCGTAGCCATGTGTGGGCATGAAAGGGCATAGGCCCACCCACTTGGGAATCAGGCCCTCCCACTGGGTAGGCAGGCCCAGCCATCCAGAATGAGTTGTTTCCCACAAAAGGGCTTTATTATTACAGACAGAAGTACTCTTCGGGACACCCCGCTCTTCAGACAATCCAGCAGGTCAAAAAGCCGGACGTGGAAGTCCTGGGCTGGCGTGGTTACACGTGGTCTGTGGTTGAGGCCGATTGGACGTACTGGCAAATTCTCTAAAATGACGGAGGCAGCATATGGTAGAGAAATTAACACTAAATTCTCTGGCAACAGCTCTGTTGAAGATTCCTGAAGTCAGCATGACAATTGCAAACTTCAGACATCTGTGGAATCGTGTTGTGTGATAAAACAGCACATTTTAGAGTGGCCTTTTATTGTCCCCAGCAGAAGGTGCCCCTGTGTAATGAACATGCTGTTGAATCATCTTCTTGAGATGCCACACCTGTCAGATACAATGCCTTGCGAAAGTATTCGCCCCCCTTGAACTTTGCGACCTTTTGCCACATTTCAGGCTTCAAACAAAGATATAAAACTATTTTTTAAGTGGAACGACCTTTATTGGATATTTAAAACTTTTTTAACAAATCAAAAACTGAAAAATGGGGCGTGCAAAATTATTCAGCCCCTTTACTTTCAGTGCAGCAAACTCTCTTAAGCCCCCTTAAGTTAATATTTTGTAGCGCCACCTTTTGCTACGATTACAGCTGTAAGTCACTTGGGGTATGTCTCTATCAGTTTTGCACATCGAGAGACTGAAATTTTTTCCCATTCCTCCTTTCAAAACAGCTCGAGCTCAGTGAGGTTGGATGGAGAGCATTTGTGAACAGCAGTTTTCAGTTCTTTCCACAGATTCTCGATTGGATTCAGGTCTGGTCTTGACTTGGCCATTCTAACACCTGGATATGTTTATTTTTGAACCATTCCATTGTAGATTTTGCTTTATCATTGTCTTGTTGGAAGACAAATCTCCGTCCCAGTCTCAGGTCTTTTGCAGACTCCATCAGGTTTTCTTCCAGAATGGTCCTGTATTTGGCTCCATCCATCTTCCCATCAATTTTAACCATCTTCCCTGTCCCTGCTGAAGAAATGCAGGCCCAAACTATGATGCTGCCACCACCATGTTTGACATTGGGGATGGTATGTTCAGGGTGATGAGCTGTGTTGCTTTTACGCCAAACATAACGTTTTGCATTGTTGCCAAAAAGTTCCATTTTGATTTCATCTGACCAGAGCACCTTCTTCCACATGTTTGGTGTGTCTCCCAGGTGGCTTGTGGCAAACTTTAAACTACACTTTTTATGGATATCTTTAAGAAATGGCTTTCTTCTTGCCACTCTTCCATAAAGGCCAGATTTGTGCAATATACGACTGATTGTTGTCCTATGGACAGAGTCTCCCACCTCAGCTGTAGATCTCTGCAGTTCATCCAGAGTGATCATGGGCCTCTTGGCTGCATCTCTGATCAGTCTTCTCCTTGTATGAGCTGAAAGTTTAGAGGGACGGCCAGGTCTTGGTAGATTTGCAGTGGTCTGATACTCCTTCCATTTCAATATTATCGCTTGCACAGTGCTCCTTGGGATGTTTAAAGCTTGGGAAATCTTTTTGTATCCAAATCCGGCTTTGAACTTCTTCACAACAGTGTCTCGGACCTGCCTGGTGTGTTCCTTGTTCTTCATGATGCTCTCTGCGCTTTTAACAGACCTCAGACTATCACAGCGCAGGTGCATTTATACTGAGACTTGATTACACACAGGTGGATTGTATTTATCATCATTAGTCATTTAGGTCAACATTGGATCATTCAGAGATCCTCACTGAACTTCTGGAGAGAGTTTGCTGCACTGAAAGTAAAGGGGCTGAATAATTTTGCACGCCCAATTTTTCAATTTTTGATTTGTTAAAAAAAGTTAGAAATATCCAATAAATGTCATTCCACTTCATGATTGTGTCCCACTTGTTGTTGATTCTTCACAAAAAAAATACAGTTTTATATCTTTATGTTTGAAGCATGAAATGTGGCAAAAGGTCGCAAAGTTCAAGGGGGCCGAATACTTTCGCAAGGCACTGTAGATGGATTATCTTGGCAAAAGAGAAATCCTCACCAACAGGGATGTAAATACATTTCTGCACACAATTAGATAAATAAGCTATTTGTACATATGGAACATTTCTGGGATCTTTTATTTCAGCTCATGAAACATGGAACCAACACTTTACATGTTGAATTTATATTTTTGTTCAGTATACAGTACCAGTCAAAAGTTTGGACACACCTACTCATTCCAGGGTGGTATACAGAATATAGTCATCTTTGGTAAAAGACCAATTACATATTATGGCAAGAACAGCTCAAAATAATAAATCATTACTTTAAGACATGATGGTCAGTCAATCTGAAAAATGTCAAGAACTTTGAAAGTTTTCAAGTGCAGGCACAAAAATGATCAAGCGCAATGATGAAACTGGCTCTCATCAGGACCGCCACAGGAAAGGAAGACCCAGAGTAGTGCTTTGCGGTCTGAGGCCGAGCAGTTGCCATACCAGGCAGCGATGCAACCAGTCAGAATGCTCTCGATGGTGCAGTTGTAGAACCTTTTGAGGATCTGAGGACCCATGACAAATCTTTTCAGTCTCCTGAAGGGGTATAGGTTTTTGCCCGCTTCACAACTGTCTTGGTGTGCTTGGACCATGTTAGTTTGTTGGTGATTTGGACATCAAGAAGCTTGAAGCCCTCAACCTGCGCAACTGCAGCCCCGTCAATGAGAATGGGGGCGTGCTCTGTCCTCTTTTTTCCCTGTAGTCCACAATCATCTCCTTCTTGATCACGTTAAGGGAGAGGTTTTTGTCCTGGCACCACACGGCCAGGTCTCTGACCTCCTCCTATAGGCTGTCTCGTTGTTGTCGGTGATCAGACCTACCACTGTTGTATCATCGGCAAATTTAATGATGTGTTGGAGTTGTGCCTGGCCGTGCAGTCATGAGTGAACAGGGAGTACAGGAGGGGGCTGAACACACACCCCTGAGGGGCCCCTGTGTTGAGGATCATTGTGGCGGATGTGCCCGTCAGGAAGTCCAGGATCCAGTTGCAGAAAGAGGTGTTTAGTCCCAGGGTCCTTAACTTATTGATGAGCTTTGAAGGCACTATGGTGTTGAACGCTGAGCTGTTGTCATTGAATAGCATTCGCATATAGGTGTTCCGTTTGTCCAGGTGGGAAAGGGCAATGTGGAGTGCAATAAAGATTGCATCATTTGTGTATCTATTGTCGCGGTATGCAAATTGGAGTGGGTCTAGCATTTCTGGGATGATGGTGTTGATGTGAGCCATGACTAGCCTTTCAAAGCACTTCATGGCAACAGAAGTGAGCGCTACAGGTCGGTAGTCATTTAGACAGGTTACCTTAGTGTTCTTGGGCACAGGCACTATGGTGGTCTGCTTAAAACGTGTGGGTATTACAGACTCGGACAGGTTGAAAATGTCAGTGAAGGCACTTACTCAGCGCATGCTCGGAGTAAATAATTGTTAAATTAAATCCTGATGAAGGAACACTTTTTTTCAATGTACACATACTGCACTGGCTCAGTGCATCTGGGAAGGTCCCAAACCTGGGAAGGTCCAATCACGTGCATTATTTAAATCACTTCACGAAACTCAGCCAATCAAAGCGAATGTTTACACTGCCTATTAGGGGACTGAAGTCAGAGAGAGAGACAGAGAGAGAAGCAAAAGCGAGAGGAGAAATTATAGAATGGCGTGGGCAAAAGTCAGGAAAGTCGATACAGAAAATCGACCTTTCAAAAGGAGTGGACAGACAAATATGCCTTTATCCTTCCCGCAGCGAGTGTCAAACCACTCTGCCTGATGTTCAGAGACCATAGCTCTAATAAAAAGTGCCAACGTGAAGCGCCACTACGACACAAAGCACAGATCTTTTGAGCAAACATATCCACATCAGTCTGAGGTGAGGGCACGCAAAATACAACTAACTCAAAGCCCAGTATGATCGATCCACCAGAGTCCTCTCCCATGCATTCACTGCCCAAGAACGTGCAAACAAGTGTTCACCAAAAAAATAGCTTGGATTTTGGGTCAACACCAAAAGCCATTTACTGAAGGGGGGGGTGGAGCTCATGAATGCGGTTGCTGAAACTTTACTTGACGGTAACCAAAAATACGAGCTGTGTGAAAAGATCAAGCAAAACCCAATGTCACGTACAACAAGAGCAAGAAAGAGTGAAATTACTAACTGAGGATGTTATAACACAGCGTGATGAAGCTATTCGGAGTGCACCATGCAGAGCGTTAGCTGTTGATGAACCTACATCATGATGTGAGTGATAATGCCCAACTTCTGGTGTGTTAGATTTTACCACACAGAGAAGAAGGAATTCTGTGAAGAACTGTTAGGTGTAACATATAAAAGAGGAAAGGACATATACATGGTCATAAAGGAGATGATGAGAAAGAGGGGGATAGATCTAAAACAAGTGGTCTCTATCACCTCAGATGGGGCCCCTGCCATGACAGGAAGAGAGAGAGGAGCTGTGGCACAGGTGACAACCCTGATCTCACAGCTAACCACTGCATCATTCATCAGTCGTATGCGGAAGTGATGAATACAATGATGAAACTCAACTTTCTCAGGGCATCTTCATCTCATCAACATCGCCTGCTGAGAGAATTCCTGAAAGTAGTTGAGGCAAATGCAAATGACCTACTGCTGCACAACAACGTAAGATGGCTCAGTGAAGGCAGGGTGTTGGAACGCTTTTGGTCCATTCGAAAGGAAATAACAGCATTCCTTGTACAGCTCAGGAGTCAGAAGGCAACACAGTTTTCTATTTTTTTGCAAGACGAGAGAAAAATGGATACTGTTGCTTTTTTGGTAGACATCACACCTTAATGAGCTCATCGTAATGTTTGGAGGAAAAAGGTGGAGGCTTGCAAGCCAAAGGACACCATCCCAACCGTGACGCACGGGGGTGGCAGCATCATGTTGTGGGGGTGCTTTGCTGCAGGAGGGACTGGTGCACTTCACAAAATAGATGGCTTCATGAAGGAGGAAAATGATGTGGATATATTGAAGCAACATCTCAAGACATCAGTCAGGAAGTTAAAGCTTGGTCACAAATGGAACTTCCAAATGGACAATTTTTTATTTTTTTATTTTACCTTTATTTAACTAGGCAAGTCAGTTAAGAACAAATTCTTATTTTCAATGACAGCCTAGGAACAGTGGGTTAACTGCCTGTTCAGGGGCAGAACGACAGATTTGTACCTTGTCAGCTCGGGGATTTGAACTTGCAACCTTCCGGTTACTAACCACTAGGCTACCCTGCCGCCCCAATGACCCCAAGCATACTTCCAAAGTTGTGGCAAAATGGCTCAAGGACAACAAAGTCAAGTGGCCGTCACAAAGCCCTGACCTCAATCCTGTAGAACATTTGTGGGCAGAACTGAAAAAGTGTGTGCGAGCAAGGAGGTCTACAAACTTGACTCAGTTACACCAGCTCTGTCAGGAGGAATGGGACAAAATTCATCCAACTTATTGTGGGAAGCTTGTGGAAGTTAAACAATTTAAAGGCAATGCTACCAGTGTATGTAAACTTCTGACCCACTGGAAATGTAATGACATTTCACATTCTTAAAATAAAGTGGTGATTCTAACTGACCTAATACAGGGAATTTTTACTAGGATTAAATGTCAGGAACTGTGAAAAACTTAATTTAAATTTATTTGGCTAAGTTGTATGTAATCTTCAACTATACATCTGTGCATGAGAATGGCACCAACTCCATTCCAGCCAAGGTTCAAATGACTGGCAGGGCAAGCAACAGCCCATTTCTCTCACTAAAGAAGACAGATGGAGAAGTGAAGTGGGAGAGAGTAGGAAAGATAAATATAAACCTGTGGTTTGTTATTTGTTAAAAAATCAAAGCACTTTTTTCAGAAACAGGCACAAATGTTTTGTGAAGATGCAGTCTTGTTTTACTTGAAATGAGAGCATTTGTGATAGGTGTACTTATATTTACGCTTAAGCCACATTTATTTTACCTCATGTTTAATGTGTCTGCATTGAAAATGTGCAATAAATATTGTTGAAATGTAGTACTTTGTTTATTAGCTACACATATACAAGAACTACATATGCCCCCAAATCATAGCGCACGTTAGACATTTTAAATGGTTTGGACCTTTGGGGGGAGAGAATGTTAGTCACTGGACATCTTTGAATTCTAATTGTGCACCCCTGGTTTAGCGCTTGAGGTCGTCACTTCATACACGTACTTGGGAGTATGGCTTGACAGTGCACTGTCCTTCTCTCAGTACATATCAAAGCTGCAGGCTAAAGTTAAATCTAGACTTAATCCCTCATCTTTCACCCCAGCTTCCAAACTAACCCTGATTCAGATGACCATCCTACCCATGCTAGATTATAGAGATTATGTAGATTGGCAGGTAAGGGTGTGCTCTCGAGCGGCTAGATGTTCTTTGCCATTCGGGCATCAGATTTGCCACCAATCCTCCTTATAGGACACATCACTGCACGCTATACTCCTCTGTAAACTGGTCATCTCTGTAAACCCGTCGCAAGGCCCACTGGATGATGCTTATTTTTAAAACCTTCTTAAGCCTCACTCCCCCCTATCTGAGATACCTATTACAGCCCTCATCCTCCACATACAACACCCATTCTGCCAGTCACATTCTGTTAAAGGTCCCCAAAGCACACAATGCCTGGGTCGCTCGTCTTTCAGTTCGCTGCAGCTAGCGACTGGAACGAGCTGCAACAAATACTCAAACTAGACAGTTCTCAATCTCTTCATTCGAAAACTCAAATCATGGACACTGTTACTGACAGTTGTGGCTGCTTTGTGTGATGTATTGTTGTTTCTACCTTCTTGCTGTTGTCTGTGGCCAATAATGTTTGTACCATGTTTTGTGCTGCTACCATGTTGTTGTTATGTTGTGGTGCTACCATGCTGAGTTGTCATGTGTTGCTGCCTTCCTATGTTGTTGTCTTACATGGAACCCAAACCGGCTGCACGCGTGCGCCATCGTGTATAAATGTATTTTGTCCCCCCTACACCAAATGCGATCACGACACGCAGGTTAAAATATCAAAACAAAACAATGAACCAATTATATTAATTTGGGGACAGGTCCAAAAGCATTCACCATTAATGGCAATTTAGCTAGCTAGCTTGCACTTGCTAGCTAATTCTTCCTATTTAGCTATCTTGCTGTTGCTAGCTAATTTGTCCTATTTAGCTAGCTTGCTGTTGCTAGCTAATTTGTCCTGGGATATAAATATTGAGTTATTTTGCCAGAAATGCACAAGGTCCTCTACTCCATCAATTAATCCACACAAAAAAAAGGTCAACCGAATCATTTCTAGTCATCTCTCCTCCTTCCAGGCCTTTTCTTCTCTGGACTTTATATTGCGATTGGCAACTTTCATAAGTTAGGTGCATTACCGCCACTGACCTCGTTCATTTTTCAGTCACCCTCGTGGGTATAACCAATGAGGAGATGGCACGTGGGTACCTGCTTCTATAAACCAATGAGGAGATGGGAGAGGCAGGACTTGCAGCGCGATCTGCGCCAGAAATAGAACTGACTCATTGGCGCGCGCGAGCAGTGTGGGTGCAATGATTAAATAATATAGATTTCTACATTTATTTTGGAACACTCACACGACGTGAGCAGTGTAGTCAGCCTGTTAGGTCTCCCTTTATGAAGTGTTGTCTCTCTTGTTGTGATGTGTGTTAAGTTCTGTATTTATAATGTATTTATTATTTATTTTAATCCCAGGCCCCGTCCCCGCAGGAGGCTTTTTGGTAGGCCGTCGTTGTAAATAAGAATTTGTTAACTGACTTGCCTAGTTAAATAAAGGTCAAATAAAACATTTAAATAAACAGACCGGTGGAAATCTTTCCTTTTGTCTGATGAGTTCCAACCGCTTTGTTTTTGTGAGAACCAGAGTAGGGTCCCTGGGCATCTCTGCAGGTTCTCAGTATTCCATCTAGAACATCCCTGTAGGTTCTCAGTGTTAAATAACATCCCAGGATGAAGGTTCCACATAAAGGGTACTAAATGGCTACAATCTATAGAATCTATATAGTTCTGAGTGTGAGAGAATGAGCATACTCCCAGGCAGTCCACTCTCTCAGCCATGCCTTATGACATCCCATCTATAGAGCAGTGAACAACTAAGCAGGCCTGGCCTGCAGAAGAAGACATTCTATTAAGTGGTATTGGGAGAATTAAAGACAGCTTTCTAATAGGCCGCTATTAGAGAGATGATTTAGCTTTCAGGATTACAGCCTTAATGGATAGGCTCATTATGAGCAATGATAGAAACAAGCAACATTGGTTGCATCGTTAATGAATTATCTTTGGAAAACACACGTGAACTTAATGCTGTACATGATGTGCTACCTAAAGGAATGCTGTACATGATGTGCTACCTAAAGGAATGCTGTACATGGTGTACTACCAAAAGGAATGCTGTACATGGTGTGCTACCAAAGGGAATGCTGTATATGGTGTGCTACGTAAAGGAATGCTGTACATGGTGTACTACCAAAAGGAATGCTGTACATGGTGTGCTCCCTAAAGGAATGCTGTACGTGGTGTGCTCCCTAAAGGAATGCTGTACGTGGTGTGCTCCCTAAAGGAATGCTGTACGTGGTGTGCTCCCTAAAGGAATGCTGTACGTGGTGTGCTCCCTAAAGGAATGCTGTACGTGGTGTGCTCCCTAAAGGAATGCTGTACATGGTGTGCTCCCTAAAGGAATGCTGTACGTGGTGTGCTCCCTAAAGGAATGCTGTACGTGGTGTGCTCCCTAAAGGAATGCTGAACATGGTGTGCTCCCAAAAGGAATGCTACGTAAAGGAATGATTCAGCATGTCAGAGCTCACACCAACCACCTTGTGAGAGATCAAGTACTGTGGAGAAAAATCCTGCATTGAAGATATGCTTTTCAAATCTAGAATGTACTTCAAAATGGCTGCCAATCCCCAGTTGGCCTCAGAACAGTTCATTATCCATCAGATTAAGATGAAGCTTTATTCACCCAAAGGGTTCCCATAGGGGGCAGGCAGGAAACTTAATAGCGTTGAAGCCATCGATCCGATTAATGCTTTGTCTTCTCTCAGTAGGCCGGAGCTGTTACGAAATAACACGGCTCTGATTTATCATTCATCTTTAATGAGTTCTGAGCAGTGAACCCGGTGCTAAGTGATCAGGATCATACACGCCGTCTACACATGGCCCTCAATACAATACAGTTCATACAGTTCATGTTACAAAGCCCCTCGACTCTTATTGCTCTTCCTCGTTTCACTCAGGTCTAGACACATCGTTTCAGCAAAGTGTCTGCAAGCTGGGTGGGCCACACCTAAGCAGACAGGTGAAGGAGCAACTGTTGGACCTCCTGGAATATCACTTCTCTCCGGCACCTAACAACTTTAATTGACAGCTGGTGTGTGGGCTCTGTGTAGCCACTTTGGAGAAGGTCAGAAGAAGTCGAGGTAAAAATCTATCTGTGCGGTGCGACTGTGCAGCGGTTAGCATCTACGCCACCCTAGCAGGCTGTCTGTCACCTGAGCACCCGCATAAACACTCCATCTCATCAGGCTAACAACACTTAGCTAACAGCAATCAGCTGGCTGGCTGCCAAACAAGATATAAGCGTATTAGCATGCTGGTCGCACTAGCAGCTAGCATTTCTGCCTTGCCATGAGGCTAACAATTAGCGAGTTAGCTGTTAGCATGTTGATGGGAGGCTAACAAAGTTTTTACATGACAGCCCATATGATAATTATTATTATTATTATTATATTATAATTTGTATGAGGGTTACATGGAGAAACTGTCAATTCTCATTCCTCTCAAAAAATGTAATTATGAATGTTGTCCAACATCATTATTTGGAAACAGCACATTGATTATATTTTTTCAATGGAAGAGTGATGTTGAACAGCGCCAGCAGTTCCATGCTTTTCTTAACTCTTGTTCTGATCACCCCAGATTCACTATGCAATCTGACATTGATGAATAAATGATTGCATTGGAGCAACTAGAGTGAAGCTTTTCCTTTTCTTTTTACATGACAGCCCAGCCTGCATGTTTGCCCTCTGGGTCTAGCTAGATACCCATCAGAGCCCTGTTGTCGTCACACAGCTAGTCTGATATCTGAGCAAACAGAGCCGAGGTGGCACCACTGAGATTCCTGAAGGTCACAGTCATGTCCTCTACACTGCCTGCCTGCCTCCCTCCCTCCTTCCCACCACCAATCCCTCCCGCTTTCTCTTTCTTCCTTCCTTCCTTCCTTCCTTTCTCTCTCACCCGCCCTATTTAACTCTCTTTCTCTGCATCACTGCACACAGCTCAAAGTACCAATTATGACGTTAAGCGCATTTTGATTTCTGCAGATCACTGGTTTGCTACCTTCCCTTCCTGGCTGCTAGGGGGTTGAGAATGGGGGAGGGAATGGGGAGACTGGGGGGCGCAGTGTGAGAGGATGATGGCTGGCTATGGCTTAGTAATAATAAGCAGCAGCACCAGAAGAGAGCAGCAGGCTATTGCTTTGCGTGTCCCAGCAGTGTCCGGTCACTGTGTTCCCGTGTGATAGCGGAGAGAACAGACAGGACATTTCCATAGGCACATTGATCCAACGAGACCAAACTGGCACTCAGGATGGCATTGTGCATAATATGTCTGTCTCAGCTAGTCAACTTGCATTCAGGGTTGATCTGTGCTGGCAGAATAGAGGAGCTTTTATTTAACAGTACACAAATATGCACACACACACAAACTAAGACTCACTCAAACAAACAGAACAATTAGCAGGAGATGCTTCTGAGAGGGTGAAAATGGGTCTCATATCCTATATCCTGACAGACCATGCAGAGTCCATCATTCCCCCTGTGATATTTAGAATGAGGCACTCTAGACAGTATCAGTAACCGACAATGGCGCTGCTATTGTGGCGAACACTGACAATACCAATACTAAATAAGCACATTCCACTGAAATGACCTCAAATCTCCATGTGATGGGGGATGTGACGGGGGATGTGACGGGGCATGTGACGGGGCATGTGACGGGGCATGTGACGGGGCATGTGATGGAGATGTGACGGGGATGTGACGGGGGATGTGACGGGGGATGTGACGGGGGGATGTGACGGGGGATGTGACGGGAGGATGTGATGGAGATGTGACGGGGGGATGTGACGGGAGATGTGATGGGATGTGACGGGGATGTGATGGAGATGTGACGGGGGATGTGACGGGGGATGTGATGGGGATGTGATGGAGATGTGACGGGGGATGTGATGGAGATGTGACGGGGATGTGATGGGGGATGTAATGGAGATGTGACGGGGGCGTGACGAGGGATGTGACGGGGGATGTGACGGGGATGTGACGGGGGATGTGACGGGGATGTGATGGGGATGTGACGGGGCATGTGACGACGGGGATGTGGCGAGGGTTGTGACGGGGATGTGACGGGGATGTGATGGAGATGTGACGGGGATGTGACGAGGGATGTGACGGGGCATGTGACGGGGCATGTGACGGGGATGTGGCGAGGGTTGTGACGGGGGATGTGACGGCGGATGTGATGGAGATGTGACGGGGGATGTGACGAGGGATGTGACGGGGGATGTGACAGGGGATATGAGCACCCTAAAACAATCCATGCCCTTTGTGTGGCCATAGTGCACCCTAAACAAAATCCATGCCCTTTGCTGCCCTCCATCCTAAATGCTGCCAGCTCCAAAGCATCTCACTCACACGGCTCTACATCAAGAAAATGGGTTTCTCAGACACATCGTAACTGCGCGCATCCTTATCCAATTCCAAGGTGCATAATAAAAACATTGGGATAACTGTCTATATTTACTTTGTCAGCCAACAAGATGAGTAGGCCTAATGAAGAGCAAAAGCATTAGCCTCGGTCAATCTACTGTCCCCCATAGTACAAAAGTTGACCTATTCTATTCTGAGCAAGAAATAAATATTCCAAACAGATCCAAAATTACTACAACCACTAGCATCAAAAAACAAATGCGCGGTGTGGCTGCCGCAACAGATCAGAACGTTTAGCTTAAAATGTTGATGAACTATTAGGCTTTTTCTTCACATTATAAGTGCAGCAATGTGCTCACAGCAGTAGGCTGTAAGCACGAATGTTCAAGCGTAAAACACCATTATCAAAAGTAACCACTAATACCATTATACATGTAATGCTTCTATTATAAAGGTGCTTTTTTATGGTGAAATTTATCTGATCCTAACCCAGGACATCAGAGCAGGAGAGAGGGGCATGTTATTCCCAGAGCAGGAGAGAGGGGCATGTTATTCCCAGAGCAGGAGAGAGGGGCATGTTATTCCCAGAGCAGGAGAGAGGGGCATGTGTGTCAGTGAGTAGAAACTTATCACGCCCTGGTTGGATGGCTGGGAGGCACGCTGCCTACTCCATTCCAGTATCAACAACACATGACACAACGCATCGAAGTCAACCACTGACAGCCTACTGTAGCAGCCAGGCCATAGGGAGGGACAACACATACAGTAGGCTACAGTGGACAGCAAAAGGTCAGGAAATTGTCCAGTACTCATTCACAGTTCAGATGAATGGACCACTGCACATTTTGAAAAGGCATGTGATATTTATTATGACCTTTTTAAAGTTATTTCTCAATTTTATTTCTCACTGCATTTATTGGTAAGGGTCAGGTGCTTGTTTTGTCACAAAATCTGAAATTAGGCGAACTATTAGAAGTTTACCAACCAGGAAATGGCGGAGAGATCACTGCATAGTGCCCCTTTAAAAACAAACAAACTGCAGCACCACCTCTCAGGCTGTCTCCCAATGTACTGCTGGCACTCTGCTCCCATTCCAGTGTGTGTGTCCTGGTCTAAACCTTGCATGGAGTCCCCAGACACCCAGTCTGGTCGTAGGAAGTACAAAGTAGGAAGTACAAGTCAGCAACACTGGGACACTAAGAGAAAATAATAGGTACCCCTGTATATAGCTTTAGAACTGCATTATCCTGTTTCTTCTCTCACATTTCACATGTTTTATTTCATATCAATATTACAACCTTCTTTCTCCATTGTTGGGAAAGAGCTCGCAAGTTAAGCATTTCACTGTACTTTATTGCACATGTGGATGTGACCAAAAAGCTTTAAAATGTTCCCCTGCAGTAAACACCTGCCTGAGTGAATGTGATAGGTGAGAGCCCTGAGTTGAGTGCCCATCCAGTGATCAGGAAGGGAGGGAGATGAGGTTAAAATAGATGGAGAGGAAGCCATTTAACAGTATTGGGACATGTCCCAGGGATGGTACAGAGAGGGGGTAAGGGCATGAAATGCAACACCACCTCACACACGCATCACCCCCCCGCAGCCATTAGTTTCCCCCTGATGCCCAGTATCCCCAGTGCCAGAGGCCCCCGCTGCCCTGAATCCCGTTACTAACACCATGCCAACGGAGCCGGCCTCGCCAGTCAGCTGAACACGGATCCGGTTTCCCTCCTTAATGCTCCCAACAAGCCTGTTCCCTCTGTGGCCAAGTGTCAAACCAACCCCTCCCCCCAAAGTCACCCCCGAGGACTAGCACCACTCTACCCTGCCTTCACCCTGAATATCTTTATACATTATATTGAGAAAGGCAGGTGATCCATCCAGAGACCCAGGTCAGGCATGGTTGCGTTAGAACCGCTCCCCAGGTACAAAGCCCTGTGTTTCAGCTGGGCTGCCTGGTTGGCTGGCTGGCCTGGGTGATGTGTTGACGCTGGTAATTCAAAGGGAATACAGGAAAGAGAAGCTGTTAGACCTATAGCTCTCCCTGGCATAATCCTAACTTCAGATGCAGGAAACTGCAACTCAAATCTTAGCGCGAATTTCCCATTGAGACCAATGCACGATTCAATGGTGAAGTAGTTTCACGCATGTTTCTCAAATTAGGTTTCTATCCTTTAATTACTCCTAACCAGAAGGGAAACACCATCTTCACGTTAACAAACATCATAATGCCCAGTTTCACATCCCCCAAAATCGGCTTACGGGGTTCAACACAATCTGTCATCTTCTAAAGAGGAAGCCTGTGTCAGAGGAAGGCCCAAAAAATGGTCCAAGACTCCAGTCACCCAAGTCATAGACAGTTCTCTCTGCTAACACACGGCAAGCGGTACCAGAGAGCCAAGTCTAGGTCCACATACATACTACTATAGGACAAAGTGGATATACACATACACACACAAAACATTTACATTTAAGTCATTTAGCAGACGCTCTTATCCAGAAAAGCATGTGAACACGCATTCAAATTAGTGGATTCAGCTATTTCAGCAACACACGTTGCTGATAAGTGTATAAAATCAAGCACACAGCCATGCAATCTCCATAAACAAACACTGGCAGTAGAATGGCCAGTACTGAAGACCTCAGTGACTTTCAACGTGGCTCCATCATAGGATGCCATCTTTCCAACAAGTCAGTTCCTCAAAATGTCTGCCCTGCTAGAGCTGCCCTGGTCAACTGTGTCGTGTCTGGACTATCATTAAATGTGAAGACCGCTATTTTATCAAATCTATTCCCTGTGTAATTATTATTACGTGATTTCACAAATCATGTAAACTTTTACTAGGAAGTTGGGGCACCACGGGAAAATGTTTATAGAGTCTCTATTTCCCGAAATGACTCTTCACATATTTTCATATCTTATCGATTAGTCTTCTATGAATGTATCATTATTACCTCATGAGTTCTCATTACTGAACGTCGCAAACCCTTGGATATCTGCATGAACCCTAAATGATGAATCATCGATATACAAATTGGCTTAATTATTTATTTACTAATTAACTAAATAACCACAGAAATACAGAAAACAAACAATAGATATTGGTTAATAACACAATGCATTGATATGTCCCTAGTGGGCTAAACCCATATGACGGCTTGGTAGATAATGGAAAGGGGTGGGGACAGATAAAAGAGTGGGAAAGACTAAATGGATTCACTACACACAGTTGATAATTAAATTAATTGAACTGCTAATCCTTTGCACATGAACGGCCGCTCATTCGAGAATAATTGCAACGTATATATTTACATCCGTATGTAATTGTCGTCTTCTCTGTTGGAATTGCTGGTCCGTATTGCCAGTCAGTTTATCAGAGAGTCTCTGGTTAACTTCCCCAGAAGTCAATGTCTTTCGTAGTTGTCACTTTCTCCGCAGCTCTGGATAGTGTCTGTTGTAATGGATACGCCAGGCGTGGCATAGAATAGATTATTCAGCGGACGTCGGTATTCTCGTACTAGACTCATGTAATTTCCAGCTGCAGACTAGTAATTCTACACCTATGATTTGCTCTTATTCTGTAGTGATCGATAGTCTCAGAGTTGAACCATTTCCAGCCGTGTAGCCAACACTACACTCTGTATGGTCTCCATGTTGTTCTTAACCATTTCACATGTTGCGTCAGCTGCATGTTTTCTAGTCTAATAGTCTATAGAATTCTAGCCATTCCAACGTGGGGACTCCGTCCCGGCGTTCTCTGACTTCATGTACATTTTTTAGGTAGTGGGTTTTATACTCTGTGGAAAAAGGGACGATTCCATGACACATGATGTCATGTCTGGCCTCACGGGGGCATGGTCACTGACTAGTTCAACTTTATATGAAAATCCATACTCAAATTTAGAAGGCTAACATCACATTACATCTTTTCACAAATAGTTCATATTTACTCATTCATTTTATCCAACATCTATATGTAAATCTGATCATTGAAAAGTGTAGACAAACAGAAATACAGTAATGTGGGTTTCCTGTCCTTCATGAGATCACCAAATGAAACACACTCGACATGACTGTTCCTTAAGTGTCCACAGACCACTCCCACATGATCAAAAATAGAAAATTCATTTCATTATTCAAACTTTTGATGTCCAAGGGTTTCTCTGTGTTCCACAGTTTACATTCCAATCTCCAACACTACAGAGCATAGGGGCAGCGTGTTTTATGACAGACCATAAAACAGCCGACTTCCCACTCCCAACCTGAACCTTCAGATCGTCACAGGAGAGTTAACAGCTCTAAGTGTTGTTATTGTGAAGTGGAAACGTCTAGGAGCAACAACAGCTCAGCCTGGGAAATGGTAGACCACAAACTCACAGAGTGGAACAGTGAAGTGCTGAAGCTTGTAAAATGTGTCTGTCCTAGGTTGCAACACTCACTACCGTGTTCCAAAGTTCCTCTGGAAGCAACGTCAGCACAATAACTGTTCGTCGGGAGCTTCTTGAAATTGTTTTCCATGGCCGAGCAGCCGCACACAAGCCTAAGATCACCATGTACAATGCCAAGCGTCGGCTGGAGTGGGGAAAAGCTAGCCGCCATTGGACTCTGGATCAGTGGAAATTAGTTATCTGGAGTGATGAATCACGCTTCATCATCGAGCAGTCCGAAGGACAAATCTGGGTTTGGCGGATGCCAGGAGAACGCTATCTGCCCCAATGCAGTGTCAACTGTAAAGTTTGGTGGAGGTGGAATAATGGTCTGGGGTTGTTTTCATGGTTCGGGCTAGGAAAATCTTAAAGCTATAGCATATGATGACATTCTAGACAATTCTGTGCTTCCAAATTTGTGGCAACAGTTTGCAGACGGACCTTTTCTGTTTCAGCATGACAATACCCCTGTGCACAAAGCTAGGTCCATACAGAAAAGGTTTGTCGAGATCGGTGTCGAAGAACTTGACTGGCCTGCACAGAGCCCTGACCTCAACCCCATTGAACACCTTTGGCATGAATTGGAATGCCGACTGCGAGCCAGGCCTAATCGCCCAACATCAGTGCCCAACCTCACCAATGGTCTTGTGGCTGAATGGAAGCAAGTCCCTGCAGCAATATCCCGACATCTAGTGGAGAGCCTTCCCAGAAGAGTGAAGGCTGTTATAGCAACAAAGGGGGTGGCAACTCTGTATTACACTGTACTTGTGCATGTGAAAAATAAAACTTGAAGTTGAAATTAAGGGATGGTGGAGGCTGGAGGATAGGAGGAGGGTGGATGGAAAGAGTGCCCTCTGCCTGTCCTGCTGTCATTCCTCTGATGCCCCTGGCTGTCACAATACAACACCCAACAGAGATGGGCGGAAAGGGGCCGTCCCCCCACCCTATGCCAGGAGGACTTTGCAGAGGGGCGGAAAGGGGCCGTCCCCCCACCCTATGCCAGAAGGACTTTGCAGAGGGGCAGAAAGGGTCCTCTTTCTCACTCTCGCAACCTTTTTTGGGGGGGTGCAATTTTAAAACTAATTTCTGGTAATTATACACATTTTGCAATGACTTAAGCCATGTTCATATGATATCTGAGTGAGAGTGACTAACAAAATCAATGGGGGTCCCTGGAGGTCAGTGTCCCTGGACACTTATATAACTGGCAAGACTAACTTACTGTAAATTGAAAATGTTAGTGACTGTCAGTGACTGACATAAGAGGAAAATGCCTGATGCACCAAATGTATAAATTGCATGTTATTATATTATGCTCCCAGTAAGTTGAGACCGACTGACTTCCTAAAACAGTTTTTTTTTAACCGACAGCATCATCTGTGCAGACTGGAGAAAACAATGAAATGCTCTTGGAGTTGCAGCGGTGTATTACGTGTGCAATTTGATTTGATCTGTGAGGTGCCCACCTCGGAGGTCTAGAACTATCCAGCTAAACCAACAAGAGGACCACTTGTGCCCTATACAACACTGAGTGATAGCAAACTGAAGCAGCCGTTTACCCACAGGTGATTCATACATGATTCATTCTTTATGTGGGCCACCCCTAGCCTACTGTTGCACTGGAACAAACCAACTAGGCAGGCAGCACAGCAGGGGCATCCATACAGTCTATTTTCAGATCAGCCATCCAGGTTACATTCATCAAGCAACAACACCGGCATTTCACAGACACAGAATACTGAAATATACCAATAATTGATTCTACTGAAATATACTAAGTATTAACTCTACTGAAAAACATGTAATAACTGGTTTCCCAGGGGCCTGGAATATTACCATAAAATAAGATAAAATAGAGAATTTTGCAGCCTATATTAGGTGTACTCCCCTACCACATAGACTGGCCTGTTATTGTATGTTGGTGAAAGTTTTCTAGCTCTAGGGTAGTTGACAGCTCCTCAGCCATCCCACTGGGAAAACACTGGTTGCATCAACGTTGTATCCACATCATTTCAACAATGTGGAAAACTTCAACTATTATTTTCACCCTACCTTTAACCTAAATCCAATAACATGTTTTGTTGATTTTACGTTGAATAAACGTTAGTTGACAACTCAACCAAATGTAAATCAACACTATAAGTTGATGGTGAGTCACTATCCCAGTGAAGGCTAATGCAACAACACGAATTGGACTCCAAGTCAATATGCCATGGTAAATCAACCACCCCAGCCCAGGCCGGAGAGCTTTTATAAACAATAGATGACAACGTCGGGTCATAAGGTGGACAGTAAAATGTGTCAAGACAGACAGTGGCGTAATATCTATCACCGTAAATGTGACATTATGCACAACTTGCCATTATAATATGAGCGCCACATCAATAACAAACCGTTGAGGTGTTTGTCATTACCTTCTTTTTGATGTTACAGTGGCAGCAGACGGTCCACAGGTATTTGAGGGTCCTCCACAGGAGAATGATGAAGAGACCCCCGAAAAACGTGACCATGGAGGAGGCGAGGAATGCCCACCACATGCGCTGGCCATTGTTGTCGCAGGGCACGTCTGGCGAGAAGGGGATGATCACGTCCATCTTGGACATAGAGATCGAGGAGTCCGGATTTTTGTTAAAATAGTTATTTCTACTCATCATAGAGTTGCCGCTTCCATGGGTAACGGTGGCGTCCGCCTCAGCTAGCATCTAGGAGCCTTGGAAAGCCTATGCCAGCGTCCCCAGCCCCACTCACCAGCCATATTGCTTTAGAAAAACTATGCGTTGTATATTCTCACCCGCACTTAATTAATTGTATGTTTATTTCAATCTATTTCAGATTTCCACGACAGTCGAAAACGCAACACGCACTAACTGGACCGAAATAGCCGGTCGGTGTCCATTCGCGAGAGGCATTTAAATCCGCAGTAATGACAAACGTTGAGCGCTTTTCATTTTGAGAGCTTTTCCGAGTTTTTCAGGACCAATGCCATGGCAAAGATGGTCTGTCTCATCTAGCAGCCGTCGAGGCTGCCAATGATGTTTCAGATTATGATAGGCGCAGCGACATTGAAAAAGGGCTGTTTTCTTCAAACAGTTTCTGTCCGATCTCTCAAGTCGTCTTCCATCCAGGGATTCGGTCGATTAACAGCGGAAAATTGATTTCACTTTTCTAAACACCAATTTAATCGATAGCTTCTGCCATTCAAAAACCATCAGTCTATTTCAAGTCCCCAAACTGTTGCCACGATGCGAAAACACAAACGACATCATCTAGCGGAGTGTTCGCTTTCTGACATATAAACGCTCGGGTGATGTCGCCTTCGCAACTGACTGTCCCCATTCCTTCCCCTTGATCCAGCCCAGGGTCGCGCAGATCGGCCAGTTGATAGTGCCTGTCAGAGCCGCTCGCTCCACTGAAAGCTAGAGAGATTTACAGGTCGGAGGGGCGGTGCGTAGCTCAAAGATGGTCAGAAAGCAGTAATACCGCCAAGCGCTGGTGTTTATACCAAGTGCCAGCCACTTGTCTCAGTCAGTTCCTATTGTGCTTTCAAGACCACTGAGAACTCGGGAAAAAAAATAGATAAAGTCATGACGTCGTGACGTCAGGTCGGAAAGTCGGAGATCTAGAAGGAGCCACCGAGTTTCCGATTTGGAATTCGGAGTTGGATGACCGTTCAAAAAAAGAAAAACCCCAGTCGCAGCTTGTTTTTACCGAGTTCTCAGGGGTTTTGAACGCGGCATTGGGCAATACATTGCGCTCTTTCGGCGTAATGTATTCACGTTGAAAGTGACACATGTCTCTGAGCTACATATGTGACTGTAATGTTCATTTGAACAGCAGCCGAAAATATCTCGTACTGTGATGCAGCAGCAACTTCGGTTTGAAATGCCAAGGCTTCCATTTTAGGACAGTTATTAGATTAGCCACGTATGATTCCATCGAGTTCATACAACACAGCAGTTGTCCCCATTTTAATTCTCAGAACTGAACCTGATGATAGGAGTTTCCCTTGCTACACAGGCCTCTGTCACTATAATTATATTTTCTCATTTTCTCTTATCTGTAACTGACATTGGCTTATTTTCATCTTCATTCGAAGGAGGATCCTTCAATCATTCACCATAATGTGTTTCCAGTTGCCAAAGCCCTTATTCTGCCCCCAGTCAATTATCCTTTACATTCTGAAGACAATTAGACAGAGGCTAAGACAGGAACAGGTGCCACCCACAGACGGATGTATCAGTGGCCTATAGAAAGACTGTGTCTCAGGACAGGACGGTCACAGAGGGCGCATGAGGACCCACAGCTGGGAGTGGGACTTGAACCAGTGACCTTACCCTTCCAGGGAAAGTACACTAGGCCTACCATGTGCCATTGTCTTGACAGAGGTCATAGTGTGCTACACTGTCTCAACACCTCCCCTATTACCTATGTCCTTTGAGGTCAAAGCCTTGAATTACTTTTCACCATATTCTATACTAACTACACTGTTGAACTGATCTGTGTTGATGATAGAGGCTGATTGGGACAAACATTGGCCCAGTCATTTTTAACACACCGACTCATTTTTTTCCTTGAGGCCCCCATTTTTAGCCAGATAAGGATCCTTTTTGCACAAAAATCCAAGTTTGACAGTCCCACGGGGCTAAAACTGGACCAGCCCATCTGGTGTATGCCAGAAATGCCAGATGCCTTGTCCTCCCCTGGTTGATGAGACCAAGGACACACAGATCAAAAATATTTAAATCAATCAACAGTTTCAGGGAGACGTGTAGCCGCAGGTCGTGGGCAACCCTATGCTGCCCCACTTCTTGTGTAGTGTTTTCACTTTGAATGAAAACAAGGGGGTTGACCCCTGAGCCTTCTTGGGATGGCTTTCTGGGCAGCTGCAACCTGGCCTCAGAGCATTTCAAATGATTCTGTACGTAAATCCGTGACACTCCATTTAGTATGATCTGTTGCGTTTCGTATGGTATGTATTCATTTGTGGATGTCCGTCATCCATTTCATATGATATGTTACGGATTACAATTTGTATATGTTACTAATTGCAATTTGTACAATATATTAAGAATATGCTAAATGTAAAATATGTTACAAATTTGGTTAAGGTTATGAGTTAGATTAAAGGGTTTTCAAATGGCTGAAGATATTTCAAGTCCACAAACTGTTGCCACAATGCGAAAACACAAATGGCACAATCTGGCAGCGTAGGGTTGAGGTTAGGAGTTAGGTTAAAGGGTTAAGGTTAGGATTAGGGTTAGCTAAAAGTTGTAGGGGAAGGATTAGCTAACATGCTAAGTAGTTGCGAAGTAGCTAAAAGTAGTAAGTAGTTGCAAAGATGCTAATCAGCTAAAATGCTAAAGTTGTTTGTGAAGCGATTCAACCATGCAACCTTTGGGTTACGAGACGTTCGCATTATACATCCAACCCGACCAACCACCCTCCTTTTGTTTATGCCTTAGGTAACCTTCTGTCTTATCTAACCATCCTAACATATCATACTCATTTGAGTGTGTCCCGGATTTACATTTACTTTGTTAAATCTAGTTTATGAGACCAGAATGCTGGGCAAGGTGCGTCTTTGTGTTAAATCCTGCCTACTTGAATGCCCCTGCTGCCATGGCCTGGTCGTCACTAGTTACCACAGCCACAGTCATAAACCCTTCTTATTTCTAGCATTTCTCTTCTTAAAATCAGATTTTATGCTGCGTTCACGTGCTAGTTGGAACTAGGAAACTCAGAAATGTCCAACTTCCCAACTGGTAGAATGCGGCATGTGTTTCGGAAAGTATTCAGACCCCTTGACTTTTTCCACATTTTGTTACATTGCAGCCTTATTCAAAATGGAAGAAATATTTTTTTTGACAGAAATCGACACACAAAACCCCATATTGGCAAAGAAAAACATGTTTTTTAGAAATGTTTGCAAATTTATAAAAAAGAGAAATATCTTATTTACATAATTACTCAGATGCTTTGCTATGAGACTCGAAATTGAGCTCAGGTGGATCCTGTTTCCATTGATCATCCTTGAGATATTTCTACAACTTGATTGGAGTCCACCTGTGGTAAATTCAATTGATTGGAGATGATTTGGAAAGGCACACACCTCTCTATATAAGGTCCCACAGTTGACAGTGCATGTCAGAGCAAAAACCAAGCCATGAGGTCGAAGGAATTGTCCGTAAAGCTCAGAGACAGGATTTTGTCGAGGCACAGATCTGGGGAAGAATACTAAAACATTTCTGCAGCATTGAAGATCCACAAAAACACAGTGGCCTCCATTCTTAAATGGAAGAAGTTTGGAACTACCAAGACTCTTCCTAGAGCCGGGTGCCCGGCCGAACTGAGAAATCTGGGGAGAAAGGCCTTGGTCAGGGAGGTGACCAAGAACCAAATGGTCACTGACAGAGCTCTAGAGTTCCTTTGAAGATGGGAGAATCTTCCAGAAGGACAACTATCTCTGCAGCTCTCTACCAATCAGGCCTTTATGGTAGAGTGACCAGATGGAAGCCACTCCTCAGTAAAAGGCACATGACAGCCCGCTTGGAGTTTGATAAAAGGCACCTAAACTCTCAGGCTATGAGAAATACGTTTCTCTGGTCTGATGAAACCAAGATTGGTGGTTCCAAACATCTCAAGCATGATCAATGGAAACAGGACGCACCTGAGCTCAATTTCGAGTCTCCTACTAGCAGAGGGTCTGAATACTTATGTAAATAAGGTATTTCTGTTTTTATTTTTAATACATTTCATAAACTTTCAAAACCTGTTTTCACTTTGTTTTTATGGGGTACTGTGTGAAGATTTGTTTTTATTTATACATTTCAGAATAAGACTGTTAACAAAATGTGGAAAAAGTCAAGGGGATTGAATACTTTCTGAATGCCCTGTATGTAGAGGACACAGTTGTGACTTACTTATTTAGTGGTAATTGTCTTTTTACGTGGATTTTTACATACAGGGGGGCAAAAAAGTATTTAGTCAGCCACCAATTGTGCAAGTTCTCCCACTTAAAAAGATGAGAGAGGCCTGTAATTTTATTCTGAATTTATTTGCAAATTATGGTGGAAAATAAGCATTTGGTCAATAACAAAAGTTTATCTCAATACTTTGTTATATACCCTTTGTTGGCAATGACAAGAGGTCAAACGTTTTCTGTAAGTCTTCACAAGGTTTTCACACACTGTTGCTGGTATTTTGGTACATTTGAGTCCCTGGCGGCGTAGTGTGTTACTGATGGTAGGCTTTGTTACTTTGGTCCCAGCTCTCTGCAGGTCATTCACTAGGTCCCCCATTGTGGTTCTGGGATTTTTGCTGTTGTTTTTTTGTTTATTTATAAGTTATTTAATGTATCGCAATCCTTCATTAAAGAACATGAGTAACCACCACGCTGCATTTTGGTCCGACTCTCCTTCAACAGACGAACGCCGTTACAGTCAGCCACCAATTGTGCAAGTTCTCCAATTTAAAAAGATGAGAGGCCTGTCATTGTCATCATACACTTCAACTATGACAGACAAAATTAAAAGAAAATCCAGAAAATCACATTGTATGATTTTTAATTAATTTTTGCAAATTATGGTGGAAAATAAGTATTTGGTCACCTACAAACAAGCAAGATTTCTGTCTCTGTCATGGAAATTTCCTCTATTTACGAAATCATGGGAGCAAACCACACACACAAGTCAGAGTTAGTTATAAAACTCCATCTTTAATTATATGAGCTCTATCACAATCCTGTGACTCTCAGATAAATTCAGTGTCTCTCAGTGAATTCTCTGAGAGTCCCCTTACAATGCAACTGAGTTCCTTTAATCGCAAAGACACACATAGTCAGACAGCATAGACACAATTCATCGTTCAGCTTTGTCTCCTTTCTCAAACCCCAGAACCATAAACCAATCCTCCAAATCAACAGGCATATATCAAATTGTCATTTAGATACAACCAACTCAAAATACAACCTCCTGGACAAACTCACGGAGAGGAGAATGAGGCTATAGGTTAAGATAGAAACAACATTAGAGGGAGCATAGAATGATTCCAGACACTCCAACCCTCCTTTCCCCACTGGGAAAGGTAGGGAGTAAAATATGTTTACACATGATGACACTTTGACCTCTCCCCTCTCTGTGGCCCATGCAACTTAGTTTTGACATAGAACAGATAACTGCAACCTCGCCACAGTATTATACAAAAATACCATTCTGATGAGAAGTAATTTACACACTTTTGATGAATATTAAACATCTTACAAATGTTAAACAAATTCTGATTGTCACGGTTTTCATATGGTGAAGGAGAGTCGGACCAAATTGCAGCGTGTATATTGCGATCCATGTTTAATCAAACAACGTAAACACGAATAAACACAAACACTACAAAACAATAAACGAAACCAAAAAAACAAAAACAGCCTATACATGTGTCAACTAACACAGCACAAGGACATCAAGACACTCAGGATAATCACCCACAATACAACCAAAGAATATGGCTGCCTAAATATGGTTCCCAATCAGAGACAACGATAAACACCTGCCTCTGATTGAGAACCACTTCAGACAGCCATAGACTCTCCTAGAACACCCCACTAACCTACAATCCCACTAAGCTACACACCACATACAAAAACCCATGTCACACCCTGGCCTGACCAAATACATAAAGAAAAACACAAAATACTTCGACCAGGGCGTGACACTGATCCTTCCACGACAGCTCTCACAGACCTGTAACTTCTGTCTGTGAGAGCCAGAAATCTAGCTTGTTTGTAGATGACCAAATACTTATTTTCCACCATAATTTGCAAAAATTCATTAAAAATCCTACAATGTGATTTTCTGGATTTTTTTTTCATTTTGTCTGTCATAGTTGAAGTGTATGATGAAAATGACAGGCCTCTCTCATTTTTAAGTTGGAGAACTTGCACAATTGGTGGCTGACTAAATACTTTTTTGCCCCACTGTAGGTGATGCTTGACTAATGCAGGGTTGAGACATGGTTCCATAAGCTTGTCTGCTATATGCATTTGTTTATTTTTCCAATAAATATGCAGGAATACTTTATGCAGGATTTCACACAGAATAGTGTGCCATCCCATAGAGGAAGGAAGATGAGGCTTTACTAATACAGGGTTGAGAGTTGAGGAGGAGGTGTGACGCTTGGCTAGGGGAGGGTTGAGCTCTGAGGAAGAATGACACAGTTCATAATATGTATTCCGTACACGTATTAGACAAACTGGTCTCCATTTGGGTGCCAAGCTTTCCATGACAACAAAAACAGTGTTCGTATTCCATGGAATATGGTGGGAAACTTCCTCCAGCTAATACATCAGCCTATCTGATTGCGTACATAATTGTGAATAATATATTTTTTCAAATCTTTGATAGGGAGTGAAAGAGTGCACACTTTGGGGAGAAAGGGGAGCAAGATAACGGTACTTGAGGGTTGGTCCAAGGGCCTGGCAAACGGGAGAGGGTATGGTGGGTCATGGGACGATCTCTCACCCCAATGACTACGCCAGGGAGCTGGAGGCCAGTTATCTCTTTGAACATCATGGGAAGAAGACCATGTGACCTTAGTTACAGCTTTGAGAAAGTGACCTTGAGCATTGGAAGCCCAATCCACCAATCAGACCTGGTGTAGCTAGAGGCTGCCTAACTTGATGGAATGGGGAATCACACAGCACAAAGTGAATTTCTGGTACTGGACTGTATAGAAATGTTGTGTCTAAGTTTCTTGGATCTATTGACAGTGAAGATACTGTAGTTTATCAGTAATGAGAATATTGTAATTTCCCCAAATGGAATATAATAATGCAAATACAATTTTGGGGGGGACATTTAGCCATTTTCATTGTTAAATCCATTATAATGATCAGTGTAGGACCATTTGATGACACAGTTGGCAAGACCGTTGGCCAGAACATTCAGTAAAAGAACATGACCCTTTCTCTAACATTCAGTCTCTCTTCCCATCCTGTACACTGATGGGAGAGGAGTCAGAGGACTGAACAGGTGAAAGTCCTGTCTCTGTGATGTCAGCCAAGAGTGGAAAACCTGGTTTATTGTTGCTTTACTATTACATCTTGGTTAGGGATGTCGGTTTGAATGCAGAGGAATGTGTGGCAAGCTTTGTCATTTCTGAGAAGCCGTATCTCTCTACAGTGATCCAGAGAGATACAGCTGCCTTCTCATTCACTGCACAGAAAAATTGATGGATGTTGGTTTTATCTGCCATGTCGTTTACTCTGCTGCGTTCAGCTAAATTATATATTTGTATTATAGTGCATCTCTGAAGGGTGGCAAATTTTAGGGGCATCATATTTCAGAATGCGAAACACTACATTTTCCTGCTTTATATCAAAATCAAAATAATCCTCTGTGCTGTGTATCTTACATGTATTTGCTGGGGATCTGTCCTCTATGGATCCACTGTGCGTTCTCATCCAGCTGCCAGACCATCAGAGGCCAATGCTGCCCTTTAGGTAACTGTGCGTAGTGTCTGGTTGGGTGCCGTTTCAATGCAAAATGAACAATATGCAAAACTACTGTATTCTATTTCCAAAGGGATGATTGAACAATATTAAGTGGTCTACGTTTAATATTTCCTAGTACTGAATGAAACAAGGTTGCCAACTAACTCATTCAAGAACAGGGAGAGATAGCGAGACACAAATAACTGATGACTCCCACTTGCAGAGATAATCAGCGATCAAGTCGTGGAGATCTCCACAGGTGGATGTATCCTTAACGGCATGCAGCACAATGGCAGTTTGGCTAACAACCAATGTCAAAGCGTTCTTGCAAGAGCTGCACTCTACCGATTGGCTGTTGTGCAGTCACGTCGCTGAAATTTGCATAAACCTTTGGAACCTTGAACACTGGTAGCTAGCTCGCTGGTCGCCAACCGTTAAGTCGCTGTGTCTCCTCGCATCTTCTTCCATTGAAAATGAATGCAGCTAGGTCGCTGATATTCTCGCCAAGTGTAAGTCCCCAGTAATGAGTCTGACACAAAACCATGTCATTGCGATAGAGAAAATGACTTTTATTCTAATGTTCATGTCTTAACATTTGATACATATCACATTTTTCAAAGAAAATAAAACCGCAGAACAGTACCTGGCAGCTTGTCATTCTTCTTAGAAATACAACCATTTCACATGGCATCCCTCATTTTAAACCATCTCTACCTACTACAAAAAAATGTACATTACAATTGTACTTAATATGCCTATCATACAGCCCCAATAGTCAAACTTCAGATCTGATTTTCCTTTGAAAAACTGTGCATTAAGTCCCTTTTTCAGCAAGAATGCAAATATGGAGGAGCATTCTGTCTGTCTGTTTTCTAATCAAGATGATTAAAGAATAAAAAGGCCATCAATGAAATGTATGGAACTAATGTGATACATTTAAAATGTGAATTAGTTGGTAAAAATGATATAGTACCTATTTATTTATAATGTCTACTGGGAAACCTAGGAACCATTTGTTAAGGTCCACAGAATAACAAGTGCAAAACAGAAATAAAAAAGATCAAACTGACGTACTGGATTTTGGCACATTAGGATGCAGGAGAATGTGTTTATGCCTCTTAAGATAAAAATACAAAAATACATTAAATAACAATGGAAAAAAATATCACTAACATTTAAATGGTTTTATTAAGGAATAAGAAAAAAATATATATATATTTGCTCCATGGTGTCATTCTGGTTTGTGAGTACATTTAAAAAAGGTGACAACCAAAGACAAAAACAGTAAAACATGCAAATACCTGCTAAGACATGACTACTGAACTTCCACAGGCCTGAGAACTAGTTGAAATACATGTACTATAGAATCATTCATCTGCATACTGTTACAGTCCATAGGCCCCTATGAAGCATGTACATTCACACAAACATATATATATATTCTCTATATTGTCTTTAAATATGTGACAGATAGATATGTGATGGAGACACAGTGGTCTGTCTAGCCCTGGAGTGTATTCTGAGGTGGTCACCGTCTGGCCTACCCTCACAACCTTGCCATTGTCATACGCTCTGTACGGTCTCATTCCAAAACAAGCTCTGGGTGGACCCCAGGACCGAGTTTGGGAAGCCCTGCTCTAAAGTGTTTGTTTGCAGACCTAGTGTTAACTTGGGTTGACAAATTCTGAACTTTCAATAAAATCCTTGGTTTACGGATTTCCTGCTTATTCACCTCCCGATTCCAGGAATCCTCCAACTGGGATTTCTGGAACTACAGGGAATTTTGCAACCCTAGTGTTAACTTCATGTTGTTTGCAGATCTGAAGGTAACAGATGGGTGTGAACAGCATGGTGATGGCTCCAGCTAGCCTTCCAATGGGGAGGTCCTATCGCCATATTGCTTCAACTTATTCTGTTCCATCAGATCGGAAAGGGTAAGGAATGGGGGCCTGTCTCCGACGGAAGGCACTTCCGAAAAGCCCGTAAACTGTCCACTCACGTGCAGTAACCATAGAAACGCAACGAATAGACCAGACACCATTCGCTACTGCCATGTGTGATTTTCATGGCTTTTGCTTTGCTATAGACACACAATTTAATTTGACACAGTTACACACGTGATGCACACCGAAGTTTGGTATGATTGAAAGCTGTAAAATATTGTTTGATTTGACCCTTTCAAAATCGCCTTTTGGATAAAACATTTTTGACAGAAGACCGATAAGACATATCGCTTGGAGAGGTTTGTCTGTTCTACAGGTAACGTTTCTATGGCGTCAACTTCATACCAATATCAAAGACCATGTTTCAATCCAACCAACAAAGTCATTACAATTCATCAATAATATTACTCTCTCTCTCGTACACACGATTCATACGCACACACAGTTATTATTATTCCACATTATTAGTTGTCAGTCATTGAATGGGGTGTGTAAAACAGGGTGATGTCATTTGATACACAGGTTTGATTTAAGGGCTGATTCTGGGTCAGGGGGGTCTAACACATTCCAGCAGAACATTTAACAGCAATACACACTCATGTCTTAACTGTAAAAGACTGCTTACAATGCAGCTTTACAGAATCACCACCTTAAAACCCTTAGAGAAGACCAAATGAAGTGTAACACCCTGTCAGTTCTACCAACCTGCTACAGATTACACAGAGAAGAAAAGGCTCTGGTTAAAAAGGTACAAATCAACACCCTAAAAACAATAACAAAAATATCTAGCTTACATGTGTAGTAGCTTACTGTAGTGTACCTATTGGTATAGTGTGGAAGGTTTTGTAGTGTTTGTTGTGAGTGGAGAGGCGCAGTGCAACAGGGTGCAGTGGTGGCCTCCACCCTCTAGGGGAGAAGGGTGCAGTGGTGGCCTCCACCCTCTAGGGGAGAAGGGTGCAGTGGTGGCCTCCACCCTCTAGGGGAGAAGGGTGCAGTGGTGGCCTCCACCCTCTAGGGGAGAAGGGTGCAGTGGTGGCCTCCACCCTCTAGGGGCAGCCAAGGGTGCAGTGGTGGCCTCCACCCTCTAGGGGCAGCCAAGGGTGCAGTGGTGGCCTCCACCCTCTAGGGGCAGCCAAGGGGAGTCCACAGGACCTTACTCTGTTCCTGGTCAACTATAGTTATGATCTGAGTGCAAATGTAGGGCAGAGAGCCGCCCTGGACAATACCTGGAAAGATACAGGAAGAGCAGGGTTAACGAAGTTAGAAAATGACACACGAAGCCACATACACGTATGCACACGCTCATCCACCCACCCCCATATACAGCCAAAGAGAAACAGAGACAGTGCAACATGAGTCGAATACCAACCTGTAAAGAATGTGCTATACTCCTGCTCTATCTTCTGTGCAACCTCAAACTGCTCCTTGGAATGTTTTTGAGAGACCTTGTCTCGCAGATACACTGGATCCTTCTGTTCCCTGAGGAGAGAAAACCAGCGCAGAGTATTAACACAGCCTCACTATCAACACAGACAAACCAATATAGAGTAATAACACACAGCCTCGCTAACACAGACAAACCAAGAGTATTAACACAGCCTCACTACCAACACATACAAATCAATAGAGTATTAACACAGCCTCATCACTAACACAGACAAACCAATAAAGAGTATTAACACACATCCTTATTACTAACACATACAGGTAAACTGCCAAAATAAAGGAACCACCAACATTGTGTCTTAATAGGTTTTTGGGCCACGATGAGCCGCCAGAACAGCTTCAACACGCCTTGGCATAAATTCAAGCGATTGCTGTCCGCGGTGCTGAAACATCAGTGCTCTGTTGAATTGGCGCATTTTACATTTTAGTCATTTAGCAGACGCTCTTATGCTTTTCCTAGACCATGTTGCTATGTGCATAATAGCAAAGTTAACCAGCATATTGGTGTTGAGAACAATGTGGCGGGAGGCATCAGCAGAATGAGGAGATGAGAAAACAGCCCTTGCCTTGAATTGTCTAAGAAAATTGGGGAAACCAACTTAAATTAGGTACATAATCAATAGCCGAATTGTTTAAAAAAATAATTTAAACCTTTATTTAACCAGGTAGGCCAGTTGAGAACAAGTTCTCATTTACAAATAAAGCAAAGCAGTGTGACACAAACAACAACAAAGAGTTACACATGGAATAAACAAACGTCCGGTCAATAACGGAATAGAAAAGTCTATATACAGTGTGTGCAAATGAGGTAAGATTAGGGATGTAAGGCAATAAATAGGCCGTAGTGGCGAAATAATTACAATTTAGCAATTAAACACTGGAGTGATATATGTGCAGAGGATGAATGTGCAAGTAGAGATACTGGGGTGCAAAGGAGCAAAAAAAAACAAATCAATATGGGGATGAGGTAGTTGGATGGGCTATTTACAGATGGGCAAATGTACAGGTGCAATGATTTGTAAACTGCTCTGACAGCTGATGCTAGTGAGGGAGATAGGAGTCTCCAGCTTCAGTGATTTTTGCAATTCATTCCAGTCATTGGCAGCAGAGAACAGGAAGGAAAGGCAGCCAAAGGAGGAATTGGCTTTGGGGGTGACCAGTGAAATATTCCTGCTGGAGCGCATGCTACGGGTGTTGCTGTGGAGACTAGTGAGCTGAGATAAGGCGGGGCTTTACCTAGCAGAGACTTGTAGATAACCTGGAGCCAGTGGGTTTGGCAACGAGTATGAAGCGAGTGCCAGCCAACGAGAGCGTACAGGTCGCAGTGGTGGGTAGTATATGGGGCTTGAGACAAAACGGATGGCACTGTGATAGACTGCATCCAATTTGCTGAGTAGAGTGTTGGAGGCTATTTTGTAAATGACATCGCCGAAGTTGAGGATCGGTAGGATAGTCAGTTTTACGAGGGTATGTTTGGCAGGATGAGTGAAGGATGCTTTGTTTTGCGAAATAGGATGCCGATTCTTGATTTAATTTTGGATTGGAGATGCTTAAAATGAGTCTGGAAGGAGAGTTTACAGTCTAACCAGACACCTAGGTATTTGTAGTTGTCCACATATTCTTAGTCAGAACCGTCCAGAGTAGTGATGTAATAAAGACTATATACTTTTTGTTAGAACTGCATTTATTGTGTTGTTAACACTATCAAATTGTCAGAAAAATTCATTCATCATAATATTGCCTATAACTCTTTTTTTGATCTCCCTATTGTTATTATTACTATTATGACCATCATTATAATAAGTAATTATCAATATCATTATTAGGCTTAGTATAGCAGCCTTGTATAACCACCCATTGAGCTGTAGGCCTAAGAGCACATCCTGTTTAGTCTTAATACCATAACTTGAGTGGACCTAAATCCCTCACTTGTTCGTGTCATCACACAGTAGAAATCTAATTGTATTTGTCACATGTGCCGAACACAACAGGTGTAGCCCTTTACAGTGAAATGCTTACTTACAAGCCCTTAACCAACAATGCCGTTTTAAGAAAAATAAGTTAAATTATTTACTAAAATAATATGTACATGTAGGTAGAGGTAATGTGACTATGCAAATAGTCCGGGTAGCCATTTGATTAACTGCTCAGGAGTCTTATGGCTTGTTGTTGGAAGCTATTTAGAAGCCTCTTGGACCTAGACGTGGCGCTCTGGTACCGTTTACCATGTGGTAGCATAGAGAACAGTCTTTGACTAGGGTGGCTGGAGTGTGACAATTTTTAGGACCTAAGACTGCCAACTTCTGGGAAAAGAGGTTTGTCTGAGTAAAATATATGAAATACTTTTGTTGACATTGTAGAATTCTAAATAATAGATACATCTAAATTCCCATGTCACTACAACTCTACTCATCAGTCCTGGGACAAACCAATTTGGTGCCCTAAGATCTTTAAACAATGCATAAAAATATGTAGTAGAGGAAACAACGCCATTTTAAAGTGTTTTAAAAATGGTGGCAAAAATGGATGCAAATGCCACCGCAATTCAAGAATGAATCCTCTACTAACACAGAATATTACACAGATATTACCACACAGAAAATGTGGCTACACCAAATGACATTACATAAATAGTTTGGAGGGGGGAAAAAAGTGGAAGAGCATCTCCAGCTGTTTGGGATTACACAAGGGTGTGTGTGGGGGGGCAACACTCGAGTTAACACTCCTGCAAAACACACACACACCAGGGTTTCCGTTAGCCGGAAATTTATGAAAAGCCGACAAAATTGTAGCGGGCCAAATTGTCCAGGAGAGTCTATCATAGCCTAAACTCTGAATAGGCTACTGTTGATTGTGAAGATGCAGCCTTTTTCATTGAAGTAAAACACAAGTTAGAGGATAAAGAGTATTGTGAAGGTTTAAACCAGTTCGCAAGTGTTCTGTTTAATTCTGTTCAGCCATTTTCTTCAGTTGCAAACCGTGGTCTGGCTTTTTTTAATGGTGGTTTTGGAGCAGTGGCTTCTTCCTTGCTGAGCACCCTTTCAGGTTATGTCAATATAGGACTCATTTTACTGTGGATATAGATATTTTTGCACCCGTTTCCTCCAGCATCTTCATGAGGTCCTTTGCTGTTGTTCTGGGATTGATTTGCACCAGTCGCACCAACGTACGTTCATCTCTAGAAGACAGAACGCGTCTCCTTCCTGAGCGGTATGACGGCTGCGTGGTCCCATGGTGTTTACACTTGCGTACTATTGTTTGTACAGAAGGTGGTACCTTCAGGTGTTTGGAAATTGCTCCCAAGGATGAACCAAACTTGTGGAGGTCTACACATTTTTTCCCCTGAGGTCTTGGCTGATTTCTTTTGATTTTCCCATGAAGTCAAGCAAAGAGGCACTGAGTTTGAAGGTAGGCCTTGAAATACATCCACAGGTACACCTCCAATTGACACAAATGATGTCAATTAGCCCATCAGAAGCTACTAAAGCCATGACATAATTTTTGTGGAATTTTCCAAGCTGTTTAAAGGCACAGTCAAGTTAGTGTATGTAAACTTCTGGCCCACTGGAATTGTGATACAGTGAATTATAAGTAAAATTATCTGTCTATAAACAATTGCTGGAAAAATTACTTGTGTTATGCATGAAGTAGATATCCTAACCGACTTGCCAAAACTATAGTTTGTTAAAAATACATTTGTGGAGTGGTTGAAAAAATGAGTTTTAAATGACTCCAACTTAAGTGTATGTAAACTTCCAACTTCAACTGTATATGCACACACACACACACACACACACACACACACACACACACACACACACAATACAGTGGATGCCTAAGCCTATTGATCTATGCATGAAATGCCCTGATGCAATTAGTGCTCAAATCGCTGACAGTTGAACCATGAGATGGACAATTACTGTTTTAGGAAAGTAAAAACCAATAAAATATTAATGTTGCATGTGCTACAAATCGAAACACAAGGAATAGTGTTTTTGTCATCGGTTGTTTTTAAGGCTGCGCCAGGTTGGATCTGAATGCATACGGATGTCCGGTAAGTTAACATCTTCCCAGGCACGTTGTCTGGCGTGAAATCTTCCTCATGTAAACTGACACACACCCCTCATTCAAACACTCATGTCCACACACAGGTCAGACAGAGCTATTCAGCACAGCAATGTGTCTGCCGGGGGAATCTCATGGTAGAGAGGAAATCTATCCAACCTTTTCATTACCGACTGTTCAAGGAGGAGAAGAAGTGATCAAATAACATTGGGATACAGCCAGGGGATTTGTCAGTGTGCGTGTGGTAGTAGTCAAGAAGGAGCCTGGGGATTTGACTGTGCTAGTGTTATACCACTCTTATTATACTGTTCTTGCTGAATCCCTTCACATCCCATTCATTTCTTCAATTAGTTACTCACCCGGGGCACCGTCGCACGCACGCATGCACGGACGCACGCACGCACGCACGCACGGACGGACGCACGGACGCACGCACGCACGCACGGACGCACGCACGCACGCACGGACACAAACAAAGTACAAATGGACAAAACACACTAAAGACGCGTCTCCATGGAATTATTTAATCTCAGACCTGGGAACTGGTAAAATGGAATATAACATTTTAAAAGATCTAGAATTATGAGAACACTGAAAATCTGTGAAGAGGATGGGTGTAGCTGGCTACTTACTTGATCTGCTTGGCGTTTTTGTAGCGGATGAAGATGACGATAGGGTAGATGTGAACGCTGTGCAGCCTCTCAATGGCGTGGGGGGCGATGTCTAGCAGACAGTGACAGTCCTAAGAGGGGGAGAAGAGGAAATCTCAGTTCAGTCGTGTTCTAGGTACAACAACTGGGATGACAAGCAACATGATGCTGCTGCTGCTTTCAGAAAGGACCACCATGATGCTGCTGCTGCTTTCAGAAAGGACCAACATGATGTTGCTGCTGCTGCTTTCAGAAAGGATCAAATGCAAGAGACTCGACGTCTATTAAGACAGAATGTTGTAAATTGTGAGAAATGAAAAACCTAAAGACTGCTTTTGAGGTGACATTAAAAAAAGCATTTAATTGACCACATCTAACTTTATTCTGAAATAACTAATGGGAACACTTTAATTTGATAAAAGAGACGAGAAACTGACAATATAGAAGTATTTATCTTGGATCAGGTCCCCCCTGTTCATACAATATTTTTCACTATTATCTAAAAGGTGATACTGATGCTAGATCAGCCCTGATGTTGTACCTTCTCTGTGATCTCCTTGATGGAGGCCACGGTGGTCACATCAAAATGGCCACTCCTGCGTTTGTAGTCGATGAAGAGGCAGTCTTTGACTCCGCGCTCTATAGCCTGCTGGGATGCCTTCATCACCTCTGAGGAAAACACAAAGACAGAAGTCAGAGACTGTTCATCCTAATGAATACAACCCAGTAGTCTAACCAAAGAAATAGAAAATGACAAGAAGGGCTACACTCAATTATTGTATTTCTATAAGTCTAAACCCCATTCTGTTCGATAAAATGAGAAGCAATCATCAATAAGCAATAATTTAATAATATATTATTATGTATGCTTTTCTTTTGGAGTGCATGTAGGACAATGTGTCCCAAATGACACCCAATCCACAGGGCACATAAGGCTGCGGTCAAAAGTAGTGCACTACAGTGAATTCGGAAAGTATTCAGACCTTGACTTTTTCCACATTTTGTTACGTTACAGCCTCATTAATCTACACAAAACACCCCACAATGACAAAGCAACAACTGGTTTAGAAATGTTTGCAAATGTATTACAAATTCCAAAAAACTGAAAAAGCTTATTTACACAAGTATTCAGAGCCTTTGAATTGAGACTCGAAATTGAGTTCAGGTGCATCCTGTTTCCACTGATCATCCTTGATGTTTCTACAACTTGATTGTATTTCACTTGTGGCAAATTCAATTGATTATATAGGATTTGGAAAGGCACACACCTGTCTATACAAAGTCCCACACTTCACAGTACATGTCAGAGCAAACACCAAGCCATGAGGTTGAAGGAATTGTCCATAGAGCTCAGAGACAAGATTGTGTCAAGCCATCAAAACATTTCTGTAGCATTGAATGTCTCCAAGAACAGAGTCATTCTTAAATGGAAGAAGTTAGGAACCACCAAGACTAGAGCTGGCCTCCTGTCCAAACTGAGCAACCGAGGGAGAGGAGCCTTGGTCAGGGAGGTGACCAAGAACCAGATGGTCACTCTGGCAGAGCTCCAGAGTTCCTCTGTGGAAATAGGAGAACCTTCCAGAAGGACAACCATCTCTGCAGCACTCTACCAGTTACACCTTTATGGTAGAGTGGCCAGACAGAAGCCACGCCTCAGTAAAAAGGCACATGACAGCCCACTTGGAGTTTGGAGGCAGCCCACTTGGAGTTTGGAGGCAGCCCACTTGGAGTTTGGAGTCAGCCCACTTGGAGAGTAGTCAGGATCGAGGGAAAGATGAACGGAGAAAAGTATAGAGAGATCCTTGATGCTCCAGAGCGCTCAAGACCTCAGACTGGGGCAAAGGTTCACCTTCCAACAGGACAACAACCAGAAGCACACAGCCAAGACAAAGCAGGAGCGGCTTCGGGACAAGTCGCTGAATATCGTTGAGTGGCCCAGCCAGAGCCCGTACTTCAACCCGATTGAACATCTCTGGGGAGACCTGAAAATAGCTGTGCAGTAACGCTCCCCATCCAACCTGACAGAGCTTGGGAGGATCTACAAAGAAGAATGGGGGAAACATCCCAAATACAGGTGTGCAAAGCTTATAGCGTCATATTCTAAAAAGTATTATTGGGTAAGGTTGTAATGTAACAAAATGTGGAAAAAGTTAAGGGATCTGATTACAGTGCTGATCTCAACTCAACCAGTATTATATTGTGGTAATATATATGTTGTACTCTACTCAACCAGTATTATTAGTATTATATTGTCGTAATATATATGTTGTACTCTACTCAACCACTATTATATTGTGGTACTGTTGTACTTTACTCACCCAGGACACATCTGCAGAACTTCCCGGGGGACTCTTTAACCAGCATGTCCTTGACGGGGTCTGAGAGAGGGCCGAGGATCACGACCGGCCTAGAGGAAACACACACTACCTTCTGGACCCGCTGGTACGCCAGGCTCACACAGTCTGAGGGGGAGACACACACACACAATCAGTCAGTGGGGTGGCGTTACACACGAAGCCTCATACTCTGTCCATGTAAAGGTGTGTGTGTCCTCACCCTCTAGAAATGGTATGGAGTCTGTGCTAATGGCGTCCTGGGCCACCAGTTCCTTGCCGTCTTTAGAGCTGCTGCGTTTGTGTTTGTGCTTCCTCCTGAAGAAGGATCTCCTGGCGGCAGCAGACAGACTCTTACTGTCCTTGTCTTCCTTCAGCTCTGTCATACTGTGTCGGTACAACTCCTGGTCCATCCTGCACACACACACACACACACACACACACACACACGACTCATCATGACACTCAGAAGTTACCCAAATGATAAGGAGAGACTGACTGGTATCAGCTAATAACTTAGTAGTGTGTGTGTGTGTCTTACATGTATTTGCTGGGGATCTGTCCTCTCTGGATCCGCTGTGCGTTCTCATCCAGCTGCCAGACCATCCAGCTGCCGAAGCTGCCCATTGGTAGAGTATCATCCACATACAGAATGTCATCCTTCTGAAAACTCAGGTCCAGCTCTGCCTCTGCAGTCCGCTCATAAAGTGCTCTAGAGAGATGGGGGGAAGTACGACGAGGGGGAGAGCGAGAGGAAGGGTGGAATGGAGAGAGGGTTAGTGTGTGTGTGTTAACTGTGACTGTGTGTGTGTGTGTGTGTGTGTGTGTGTGTGTGTGTGTGTGCTCCTATGTGAGCGAGCATTCATACCTATTCCCCTTTAAAGTCTAGCCCACTGAGGTTGGAGCCCCATAGCTCTTTTTCTCAGCATATCTGTGTGTGTCAATCTGTGTGTGAAGGCCCTGTCAGGGATGGGGCTATGTGTGTGCATGCATCTGTGCGTGTGAAGGCCGTGTCAGTGTTGGGGCGGACATCCTGACCCGGTCTGTGTGACTTCGGCAGGCAGCTGCTGCCATGCAGAGACTCAAGTTGCATCCCAAATGGCACTCTATTCCCTATAAAGTGCACTACTTGGCAATGGGCCCTAGTTCAAAATGGTGCACTATATAGGGAATAGAGTACCATTTGGGACACAGAGTCAGCTTCTTACAGACTTCTAACAATGAACACCTGCACTGACCGACACACACCTTCTCCTCCACAGCCTGTAGTCTATGAGCTGTCCCGGTCTGCCTCGTGCACACACATGCGAACACACGCAAACTCTCTACATGGGAATTTAACCAGGGGCTAATGGAGAGGGCAAGTCTCCTCTGTTTTTCTGTCTGAAGGTAAACCATTCGTAGACAGACAGGACCTCTATAGTGAGATACTAATTGTAACAATGTTCAGAACAGAGCAATCCGCTGCTTTCTTGGTCTTCACAAACTGACTCCAAACCTGGCCATCTGTGGAGATATGGGTTGGGAACCATGTGTGGTTTGGCAAAAAGGTGACATGGAATAGACTGATACATTTGCCAGAACACAGAATCACAAAAAAAAGTTTTACTGGGACCTTAACCATTTTGTAGACCACAGAGAGTTGTGAGTATCTATGTTTTGTGAAAGTGATTTGCAGTATATACAGGAACAAATTACCAGGTGGTGTTAACCAAATCAAGGACAAGCCTTTGTGGAAAAATGGGCAGTTGATTTTGAGTTTCAACTTAAACTTAGAACGTACACTCAACGAGAAATACACCCCTGAACCATATGTAAGTCTGAACCTAACAAAAAGAAAAAGCTCAGTTTGTGCTCAGATCCACGGGTAGTTAAAGCCCCTGAAGAGGAGGCATTTTGCCTACTGTGTGATCTTGGGGAAATCAAAAACCAAACACATTTAGTGTTTTATTGCCCTCTGTATGATCTGACATGATGATGATAACCTTAAAGGATTCTTGGTACGGGATGAGTAAAGGCTTGAATTTTGTTTCAGACAGGGTGTGTTTGAGATTGCTCAGTTTGTTCAAAATGCTTGCATTTTATTTAACTAGGCATGTCACAATGCCTGGAAAAGGAGAAATGTACTTTTTGTGTAGTGGGGCTAGATGGTAGCCGGTTGCGTAGTGGGGCTAGATGGTAGCCGGTTGCGTAGTGGGGCTAGATGGTAGCCGGTTGCGTAGTGGGGCTAGATGGTAGCCGGTTGCGTAGTGGGGCTAGATGGTAGCCGGTTGCGTAGTGGGGCTAGATGGTAGCCGGTTGCGTAGTGGGGCTAGACAGACAGACAGGTTATAGACAGACAGAGACATATCCAGACAGGCAGATTCAGACGTAGACAGAGACAGGCAGACACAGACGTAGACGTAGACAGAGACAGGCAGATTCAGACGTAGACGTAGACAGAGACAGGCAGACACAGACGTAGACAGAGACAGGCAGATTCAGACGTAGACGTAGACAGAGACAGGCAGATTCAGACGTAGACAGAGACAGGCAGACACAGACGTAGACAGAGACAGGCAGATTCAGACGTAGACAGAGACATAGACAGGCAGACACAGACGTAGACAGAGACAGGCAGATTCAGACGTAGACAGAGACAGGCAGACTCAGACGTAGACAGAGACAGGCAGATTCAGACGTAGACAGAGACAGGCAGATTCAGACGTAGACAGAGACAGGCAGATTCAGACGTAGACAGAGACATAGACAGGCAGATTCAGACGTAGACAGAGACATAGACAGGCAGATTCAGACGTAGACAGAGACAGGCAGATTCAGACGTAGACAGAGACAGGCAGACACAGACGTAGACAGAGACAGGCAGATTCAGACGTAGACAGAGACATAGACAGGCAGACACAGACGTAGACAGAGACAGGCAGATTCAGACGTAGACAGAGACAGGCAGATTCAGACGTAGACAGAGACATAGACAGGCAGACTCAGACGTAGACAGAGACAGGCAGATTCAGACGTAGACATAGACAGGCAGACATAGACAGAGACAGGCAGATTCAGACGTAGACAGAGACAGGCAGATTCAGACGTAGACAGAGACATAGACAGGCAGATTCAGACGTAGACAGAGACAGAGACAGGCAGATTCAGACGTAGACAGAGACAGGCAGACACAGACGTAGACAGAGACAGGCAGACTCAGACGTAGACAGAGACAGGCAGAGACAGACGTAGACAGAGACAGGCAGACACAGACGTAGACAGAGACAGGCAGACACAGACGTAGACAGAGACAGGCAGACACAGACGTAGACAGAGACAGGCAGACACAGACGTAGACAGAGACAGGCAGACACAGACGTAGACAGAGACAGGCAGACACAGACGTAGACAGAGACAGGCAGACACAGACGTAGACAGGCAGATACAGACGTAGACAGAGACAGGCAGATTCAGACGTAGACAGAGACAGGCAGATTCAGACTTAGACAGAGGCAGATTCAGACTTAGACAGAGGCAGATTCAGACTTAGACAGAGACATAGACAGGCAGACACAGACACAGACAGAGACAGGCAGATTCAGACGTAGACAGAGACAGGCAGACACAGACGTAGACAGAGACAGGCAGACACAGACGGCAGACAGAGACAGGCAGACACAGACGTAGACAGAGACATAGACAGGCAGACACAGAGACAGACACAGAGACAGACACAGACGTAGACAGAGACAGGCAGATTCAGACGTAGACAGAGACATAGACAGGCAGATTCAGACGTAGACAGAGACAGGCAGATTCAGACGTAGACAGAGACAGGCAGACACAGACGTAGACAGAGACAGGCAGATTCAGACGTAGACAGAGACAGAGACAGGCAGACACAGACGTAGACAGAGACAGGCAGATTCAGACGTAGACAGAGACATAGACAGGCAGACACAGACGTAGACAGAGACAGGCAGATTCAGACGTAGACAGAGACAGGCAGACTCAGACGTAGACAGAGACAGGCAGATTCAGACGTAGACAGAGACAGGCAGACACAGACGTAGACAAAGACAGGCAGACACAGACGTAGACAAAGACAGGCAGACACAGACGTAGACAGAGACATAGACAGGCAGATTCAGACGTAGACGTAGACAGAGACAGGCAGACTCAGACGTAGACAGAGACAGGCAGACACAGACGTAGACAGAGACAGGCAGACACAGACGTAGACAGAGACAGGCAGACACAGACGTAGACAGAGACAGGCAGACACAGACGTAGACAGAGACAGGCAGACACAGACGTAGACAGAGACAGGCAGACACAGACGTAGACAGAGACAGGCAGACACAGACGTAGACAGAGACAGGCAGACACAGACGTAGACAGAGACAGGCAGACACAGACGTAGACAGGCAGATACAGACGTAGACAGAGACAGGCAGATTCAGACGTAGACAGAGACAGGCAGATTCAGACTTAGACAGAGGCAGATTCAGACTTAGACAGAGGCAGATTCAGACTTAGACAGAGACATAGACAGGCAGACACAGACATAGACAGAGACAGGCAGATTCAGACATAGACAGAGACAGGCAGATTCAGACGTAGACAGAGACAGGCAGACACAGACGTAGACAGAGACATAGACAGGCAGACACAGAGACAGACACAGACGTAGACAGAGACAGGCAGATTCAGACGTAGACAGAGACATAGACAGGCAGACACAGACAGAGACAGAGACAGGCAGACACAGACGTAGACAGACAGGCAGACACAGACGTAGACAGAGACAGGCAGATTCAGACGTTGACAGAGACATAGACAGGCAGACACAGACGTAGACAGAGACAGCAGCAGACGTAGACAGAGACAGGCAGACACAGACAGACAGAGACAGGCAGATTCAGACGTAGACAGAGACAGGCAGATTCAGACGTAGACAGAGACAGACAGACACAGACGTAGACAGAGACAGGCAGACACAGACGTAGACTGAGACATAGGCAGGCAGACACAGACGTAGACAGAGACAGGCAGACACAGACAGAGACAGGCAGACACAGACGTAGACAGAGACAGGCAGATTCAGACGTAGACAGAGACAGGCAGACACAGACGTAGACAAAGACAGGCAGACGAGACAAAGACAGGCAGACACAGACGTAGACAGAGACAGGCAGACTCAGACGTAGACAGAGACAGACAGACACAGACGTAGACAGAGACAGGCAGACACAGACGTAGACAAAGACAGGCAGACTGAGACTAGTAGACATAGGCAGGCAGACACAGACGTAGACAGAGACAGGCAGACTCAGACGTAGACAGACAGACAGACACAGACGTAGACAGAGACAGGCAGACACAGACGTAGACAGAGACAGGCAGATTCAGACGTAGACAGAGACATAGACAGGCAGACTCAGACGTAGACAGAGACAGGCAGATTCAGACGTAGACAGACACAGAGACAGACATATCCACAGACACACAGACACACAGACACACAGACAGACAGACAGACAGACAGACAGACAGACAGACAGACAGACAGATACAGACAGAGACACAGACAAATAAAGATAGACAGACATATAGACAGGCAGATACAGACGCAGGCAGAAACAGACGCAGGCAGAAACAGACACAGGTAAAATACGGAACGGTTCCGTATTTCACTGAAAGAATAAACATCTTGTTTTCGAAATGATCGTTTCCGGATTCGACCCTATTAATAACCTAAGGCTCGTATTTCCGTGTGTTATTATGCTATAATTAAGTCTATGATTTGATAGAGCAGTCTGACTGAGCAATAGTAGGCACCAGCAGGCTCGTAAGCATTCATTCAAACAGCACTTTCATGCGTTTTGCCAGCATTTCGACGTCAACAGTGAAGAGGCAACTCCGGGATGCTGGCCTTCTAGGCAGAGTTCTTCTGTCCAGTCTGTTCTTTTGCCATTCTTGTTTTCTTTTTAATGGCCAGACAGATATTTCTTATTCTTTGCAACTCTGCGTAGAAGACCAGCATCCCGGAGTCACCTCTTTGCTGTTGACGTCGAAATGCTGGCAAAACGCATGAAAGTGCTGTTTGAATGAATGCTTACGAGCCTGCTGGTGCCTACTATTGCTCGAGAGTGGTGTTTTGCAGATACTATTTAACCTGTTAGTCCACTAGGGGCATTATTTCATTTTTGGATAAAAAGACGTGCCCATTTTAAGCGCAATATTTTGTCACGAAAAGATGCTCGACTATGTTTGGAATTGATAGTTTTGGAAAGAAGACACTCTGACGTTTCCAGAACTGCAAAGATTTTCACTGTGAGTGCCGTTGAACAAAAGCTTCAGGCAAAACCAAGATGTTTGAGCGCCCAGGAAATGAACAGGATTTCTGAAGCTACGTTTTCCATGATCGCCTTATATGGCTGTAAATGCGACAGGAATGAACGGACACTTTCTAGCGTTTCCCCAAGGTGTCTGCAGCATTGTGACGTATTTGTAGGCATATCATTGGAAGATTGACCATAAGAGACTACAATTGCCAAGTGTCCCGCACGGTGTCTGCATGGAAATTGGTGCGCAAAAGTCAGCTACCAGTATTTTTCCATCCGAATCAGAGAAGAATGCAGGCTTCCAGGGACGGCATTTCAATGAAGAGATGATATATGACAAAACACCTTAAATTGATTCAAACAACGTTTTCCATGTTTCAGTCGATATTATGGAGTTAATTCGGGAAAAAGTTTGACGTGTAGGTGACTGAATTTTCGGTTAGTTTCGGTAGCCAAATGCATAGTAACAAAACGGAACGATGTGTCCTACACAAGAATCTTTCAGGAAAAACTGGACATCTGCTATGTAACAGAGTCTCCTCATTGAAACACCTGAAGTTCTTCAAAGGTAAATTATTTTATTTGATCCCTTTGCTGGTTTTTGTGAATATGTTGCGTGCTAAATGCTAACGCTAAATGCTAAGCTAGCCATCACCACTCTTACACAAATTATTGATTTTCTCTGGTTCTAAAGCATATTTTGAAAATCTGAGACAACAAGATTGTTAAGAAAAGGATAAGCTTGAGAGCAGGCATATTTATTTCATTTCATTTGCGATTTTTAGAAATCGCTAACGTTGCGTTATGGTAATGAGCTTGAGGCTGTAGTAACGCGACCGCATGCGGGATGGGGCGGACTATGAGGTTAATGAAGCTGCTAGTTGAGGAATGTGCTTTTCTTTCTTTCAAAAACAAGGACATTTCTAAGTGACCCCAAACTTTTGAACGGTAGTGTGTGTGTGTATATATATATATATATACCTTTTGAACGGTATGTGTGTGTGTGTGTGTGTGTGTGTGTGTGTGTGTGTGTGTGTGTGTGTGTGTGTGTGTGTGTGTGTGTGTGTGTGTGTGTATATATAAAAATATACATACAGACATATAAACAGACAGACAGTATCTCTATAGTGTAACAGAGGATGATTCTCCTGGAAGTGGGACATAATTGCTTTAGATGTTGAGAGAGTTCCTCTCCATGGGCTTCACTGGTGCATCATGAAACAGGCATTTTGGAGACAGGTGTGTGTGTGTGTGTGTGTACCTGATATAGAAGCCGTCCCCCGGTGTGTCTTTAACCATGTTGAAGTCGTCAGGTCGTTGTTGGACTCTGAGAGTGACTGTCTCGGCCGGCTTCAGCATCTCTACATACATCTCCTCCACAGTCTTGTTCTTCATATTTACTGACCCATACTGTGATAGAGAATTGGAATTTACAAACCCCTTTATTGGGTAAACATCATCATTACACAAAGAAATGTAAAAAAATAATAATAATATGAGAGGGAGAGGGGGGGGAGAGGGAAAAAGGAGAGAGAAGAGGGAGAGGGGGGTGAGAAGGAGCAAGAGTGTGAGATAGAGAGAGAAAGGGAAATAGGGAGTGAGAGAGATGAGTGATACATTTTGGCAGTGTCTAGACCAATCAATACATTAATTTCAAAGCCCTGGGCTGGTCCACAGAGTAAAACACAGACTCCTTCAGCCTCTGTTTTTTTTGGTTGCATGTCTGTCCATTGATTAGGAGGAGGATGCGAGAGGAGGAAAATGGACAGAGTTCTGTTCTGATGACAAGGCTCTAGGCCTGCTTGAAGAACAGAGATTAAAGTGACAGAGTGGGAGCATGACAGGAATGGGACAGTGCGAGTTACTCTACTTATAGAGATTGGCCGTGTAGGTACACCACAGTGTACAATGAGAGAAGGAGAGGAGAGGGGCAATCGATAAAGGAACAAAGACAGACGAGGAAAACAGCGATGGGCTTTGGCAGAGATGCTGCACAGTGAAAAATGTTCGCTCATGAAAAAAAGTTGTGATAGACCTTGTGTGTGTGTCCACCTACATGCTGGTGCATGTAACCTACCTCCAGTATGAGGTCCCCAGGCTGCAGGCCCTCTGGTCCCCTAGCAGGGCTGTCCTTCTCCAGACTCTTTACATAGACCCCCCGGAGGTTCCCTCCACACAGCCCCAGCCCCAGCTCTGCACCCTGGGCCCTGAGCACCGTCACCACCCGCGGCTCACACACCTTACGACTGCCCTCTGACGACACCCTGGAGTGGAGAAGCGAAGAACGCGAATACCTTACCAAACAGAAATGTGTCTTCTGCGGTACCCAACCCCTGCAATATACACAAATCCACATGAAGTTGGAGAGGCTGGAGCAGTCAGATGTGGGCCCGACAGAGGTATGTGTTACCTGATGAAGCTGTGAGAACTAGTTGTAGGGGTGGTCTGTTTGGAGGAGGGGGTAAGTGTTCCTTCGTCCTGTTCACTCAGAGTGTCTATAGTAGAGTGGTTGTCTGGGGTGGTGGCTCCACTGCCCTGGGGCGTGAACTGGCTGCTCACCGGCTCCAGACCAGAACTACACACGCAGAGAGAGAAAAACCTTAGTATGGGCTCCCGAGTTACGCAGCGGTCTAAGGCACTGCATCTCAGTGCTAGAGGTGTCACTACAGACACCCTGGTTTGAATCCAGGCTGTATCACAACCAGCCGTGATTGGGACGGGTTTGGCCGGTGTAGGCCATCATTGGAAATAAGATTTATTTTCTTAACTGACTTGCCTAGTTAAATAAAGGTTAAATATTGGTACCATCTATTTAAAAAGTGGTAAATGAGGCCTGTATATTTTATATGACTACGAGATTTGCCATGGCATGTCCTAGGTCAATTTTACACGCCTTTAGAAGTATGAAAGACTGACATTATCTTTGATTACTCGTATATTTATGTAAATTGACCACTGGGAAGAAATGTCATTGTTTACCTGGATCGTGAGGGGTTTCCCAGCTGGTACATGTGGGGGTTGTATTGAGCCATAATGGTGATGGTGTCACACTGCTGACCAATGATCAGCCTGGCCTGCTGCTCTGTGGCATTACGCAGGTTAATACCGTTATACTGGAGGAGAAGAGAAAGTTTAGATGTTATTGAAAAATCCTCACTGAAAATAAACAGCACTTCTCAATTCTACAGGCATTAATAATAATTATTTTTATTTTTTATTATTGAATATTCGAAACTTGCAGTGAAGCCGCTCAACAACTGCATCATACAAGTCATCCAACAGACTTCCATTCAGAGCGACACACAGAAGCATACAGGGTCAATGTCCTGCTCAAGGGCTCGTTGACAGTTCTCCCACCAGGCCAAAAAGCATGAACCTGAGCATGAAGCATGAACCTGACTCTCCTTCACCATTAGAAAACCGTGACAAGTAATCTACTTGAGAACCATTTACTATTCGATGCTATTGCAGTCTGCCACAGGATGTTTTTGTGCTGGTCAAGGGCAGTCAGGTCTGGAGTGAACCAAGGGCTATATCTGTTCTTAGTTCTGCATTTTTTGAACGGAGCATGATTATCTAAGGTGGTGAGGAAGTTACTTTTAAAGAATGACTAGGCATCCTCAACTGACGGGATGAGGTCAATATCCTTCCAGGATACCCGGGCCAGGTCGATTAGAAAGGCCTGCTCGCAGAAGTGTTTTAGGGAGCATTTGACAGTGATGAGGGGTGGTCGTTTGACTGCGGACCCGCAGCGGATACAGGCAATGATCGCTGAGTGATCGCTGTGATCGCTGAGATCCTGGTTGAAGACAGCGGAGGTGTATTTGGAGGGCCAGTTGGTCAGGATAACATCTATGAGGGTGCCCTTGTTTACAGATTTAGGGTTGTACCTGGTGGGTTCCTTGATGATTTGTGTGAGATTGAGGGCATCTAGCTTAGATTGTAGGACTGCCGGGGTGTTAAGCATATCCCAGTTTAGGTCAGCCAACAGAACAAACTCTGAAGCTAGATGGGGGGCGATCAATTCACAAATGGTGTCCAGGGCACAGCTGGGAGCTGAGAGGGGTCGGTAGCAGGCGGCAACAGTGTGAGACTTATTTCTGGAGAGAGTCATTTTTTTAATTAGTAGTTCTGTTTGGGTATGGACCTGGATAGTAGGACAGAACTCTGCAGGCTATCTTTGCAGTAGATTGCAACTCCTCCCCCTTTGGCAGTTCTATCTTGACGGAAAATTTTATAGTTGGGTATGGAAATCTCAGAATTTTTGGTGGCCTTCCTAAGCCAGGATTCAGACACGGCAAGGACATCAGGGTTAGCAGAGTGTGCTTAAGCAGTGAGTAAAACAAACTTAGGGAGGAGGCTTCTGATGTTGACATGCATGAAAGCAAGGCTTTTTCGATCACAGAAGTCAACAAATGAGGGTGCCTGGGGACATGCAGTACCTGGGTTTACCTCCCCATCACCCGCGGAACAGAGGAGGAGTAGTATGAGGGTGCGGCTAAAGGCTATCAAAACTGGTCGCCTTGAGCGTTGGGGACAAAGAATAAAAGGAGCAAATTTCTGGGCATGGTAGAATATATTCAGGGCATAATGCGCAGACAGGGATATGGTGGGGTGCGGGTACAGCGGAGGTAAGCCCGGGCACTGGGTGATGATAAGAAAGGTTGTATCTCTGGACATGCTGGTTTTAATGGGTGAGGTCACCACATGTGTGGGAGGTGGGACAAAGGAGGTATCAGAGGTATGAAGAGTGGAACTAGGGGCTCCATTGTAAACTAAAACAATGAAAATGCCAAGAGTGTGCAAAGCTGTCATCAAGGCAAAGGATGGCTACTTTGAAAAATCTAAAATATATTTTGATTTGTGTAACACTTTTTGGGTTACTATATGATTCCATATGTGTTATTTCATAGTTTTGTTGTCTTCAATTATTCGACAATGTAGAAAATATTAAAAATAAAGAAAAACCCTAGAATTAGTAGGTGTGTACAAAATTTTAACTGGTGCTGTAAATTACTATAATGTTTTATTCCATTAATAGGAATAAACTTCATCACAGAATCACATTGACAATTTCCTCCTGATCTGAAATGTATTTGATCCTTAACCCTGCCAGGAAGAAATTAAACAGGAAGTTACCTCGAGGAGTTGGTCACCGTACTCCAGGCCGGCCTGGTGGGCGATGCTGCCTCCCGTCACCTTGGAGACGAAGATGCCGCCGTTCTCGCCACCGACGATAGAGATGCCCAGAGGCTCCGCCCCTTTGTGAACGATCACGTTCCGAGGTTCCTCCAGGTACGGCCTGATGGGAGGGAGGGATGAGAATAAACATCAGGGCTACATGTCAACTCCCCAATAAGGGTCTGGACAAAAGTAGTGCACTACATAGGGACTAGGGTGCTATGAAACACACATGTTGATTTTCACAATACATAGGCATAGCTCATACACAGAGCCATATTATATTTCACAGGAAGGACCAACAGTCAAAAATAAAATGGACATACAGTGTGCTAAAAGACAAAGAAAAGCAAAAGGTGGTGAGGTGGACCCAGAGGTAGCTTCACACTCTGCATCACGACTAGGATTGCACCCAAACACACAGAGAATGCCATGCCATCTGCAAAAGTTCACAAAACTTCAGTAGCATGCAGCTTCAGTGAGAATGACTTTACACATGAAACAAGGGGCCACGTAATTTCAAACAAGTCCAATCAAACGAACACAATTGAGAGACAGCACACATCAATCTATCAAATCTGGATCAAGAGGAATAGTTGGGCAGGTTTTCTGGATCTTTGTAAACCTAGCATGCACAGACCTGTTTGACTGGAAGGTGGGATTGAGGCCTAACTGCTGTTCGGGTTGAGAAATACCACACAACACATGCTTTATACATCCCAGGTGTCTAGACCAGATCTCGATGGGCTCTCTCCTTGTTACTAGGCCTCAGCGTAGGGGTTGTTTCTGGACAAGCCTGGGTCTCTCTCTTTATCTCACGCATGTTAACAGTAAGAGCATCTGTGTCTGAGGTGGATCCAACGAACCTGAGGCTCCTGAGAGAGGAGAACCTCGGCCTAGCAGCCAGAGGGATCCTCAGAAAAGACCTGTTACGGTACAGAGACCTGGAGACATTTACACACATGGCAGATAGAAGAAACGAGGGAGGAGATGGAGGAGAGAAAAGCAGACAGGGCAGAGGAAGAAAGACAGCAAGGTGGTGAAAAATAGAAAATATGCAGAGGCCAAACAGTTCTGCTGTGATAAGAAAAACAGAAAAATAAACAAGAATACTAGCCTGGTTCCTTCTGTGTGTGCTTTAGCAAATCCTTCTAACATCGTCATTCCACTGGCATAGTCAGGGGAGTTGGCTAAAGCACAAACAGATCTGGGATCAGTCTACAAAGAGAAATGACAGCAGCATACTGCATTTACCAACAGCATTATAACTGATCTATAATCAATGCATCACACACTTCCTATTTGTATTTTTGCCAAACCTCTCATCGAGTACCCTCAGCCTATTCCAGTACATGCACATCTGATTCAACAAATAAAGTACTTGGTGATTATTTGACCAATTGAATCATGTGTTCTAGTACTGGAACAGAGTCACCACATAGAACTGCTGGTGGCAGGAGGTACTACAGACATGGTTTTACACCTTCCTGCCCTTTTCAAAATCATTCTTATTTTTTCCCCCACTTGTCTCATCTTTTCCTTCCTACCGGTCTTTCCTCCGCTCTCCTATTGGCACAGGGCTGACGGAGAATCTGGGCAGGGTGGAGATAGAGCTCTGTGATTGGCTGCTAGCAAAGGAGGACGTCTCCAGGTTGAGAGGTGAGTGGGGTGGAGTGATGAGGCTGGGGCTGCTGCACTCTGAATGGGACAGGGAGCCTGGAGGCGAGGGACCGGGGAGAGACGAAGGGAGAGGGGGGAGAAGAGAGGGGAAGAAACTTAAAATGAGATGAGAATGTACTTAATCAATCCCAAAAGGAAAATGTGTTTGTCATTCTTACAACCGCAGTAAAAACAATTAAAATGCTCAAAACAGTTCAAACATGGTAGTATGACGAGAGGGAGAGAATTGGTCCATAGTTCCAGTATCATTTCTCAGAGAGGTAATCAGGTTGGAAATACCAGACACAAGCATGTTCACCCCCAGCTTTAACTTCGAGGGACCGAAAATCTATACGATTAACCAAGTGTTTCCCTGAGTTTAGTGTTATGACTCTTTTTGTCCCCCCTCTTTCAGCAGTAAATCACAGCACCTTTAAATGAGCTGCTAACAGGGCTGTCACATTCTCCTCCGAGAATACATGAGCGTAGTCAGCTGTTTGACTTGGAATAAGTTCTTTAGTTGAGTGGAAAATCAGTGCTCTAAAGGCCCATTGGGTCAAGCGTCAGAAAATATTGGTAGAGATGCCCAATATTCAGGGAACAGGAATCTTAAAAGTTAATACATTCATTCATCCATCCAGCCATTTGTTTGTTCAATCATCCATCCATGCATAAATTAATCCGTTCATTGCTCTATCCATGCATGTACCTCTGTCAGAGCCCAGCATGGACCGTGGGTAGCGGGGAGTGGAGGGGATCTTTATCCTCTCTGTCCGGTACTGGACGTTACTGGAACAACCTGATGGAATAGAGGAAAAGTCCATGAGTGTGTGTGTGTGTGTAAGCATGTACTGTATAATATGAGTGTTGTGTGTGTGTGGCATGCGTGGGTGACGGACTGACTGACCAAGGCCCAGGCGAGCACTGGAGGGTAGTGAGTTGGTACCATGGGAGGTGCTGCTGCTGCGTGACGAGGACGATGAGTAGTCTGCTGCTGGACGTTTCTGGCTGAGGTCCAGGCTCAGACGACCCTGGTGCTGCGGACTGACACACACACACTCTAACTACATAACTCATGGGTTGCACTTAGCGTCATTTACGCATGCCATTGTTATAAAATGCATCTTGAGGACTGGTGCACGACTGAACTCAATACATTCTCAAACCGGAAGACATTTCAAAAGAAGGCAACTAATTAGTAGAAAAACCTTTGGTCATCACTGTAATGTCGTCACAGACTTCACATGTTGTTCAACGTTAGCTAGCTAGCTAAGATTGAGGGGAGAGCATTTAACCTAGCTAACATTAGCATTGCTAGGTATTTTTAACAAACTTTCCTTACTAATAGCAACCTTGCCATCTGTCTAAAGTAAATTTGACTACATTATAATGATGACCAAGTTGTTTCCTACGAATTATTTGCCTACTTCAGCAATGGCATCATATTTTTAAGCCACTATACTGTAATTTAGACCAAACAGTCATTTGCCCCCATAACAATGACTGGGCATCTTGGTTTTCGGGGCAGTTATTCTGTCTGGGGTAGTTACCTGTGGTGTTGGTTGTTGTGCTGGTGTTGGCAGATCTGGGAGGAGACAGAGGGACAGTTGTTGGTGTGGACTCTGTGGCTGCGGACTGTGTATACTGGGTTCCTCATCACAGCAGTCACTGCTGGACACGGGGCCAGGCCACGATGGGCCGAATCTGACAACACAACACACACTGGTTTGAGAACATTACCACACTGGTTAGATGGGAGGAACACACTGGTTAGATGGGAGGAACACACTGGTTAGATGGGAGGAACACACTGGTTAGATGGGAGGAACGGTTAAGAGCATTGGGCCAGTAATTCGCTGGTTCCAATTCCCAAGCGGACAATGTGGAAAAATCTTCCATTCTGCTCTTGAGCAAGGCAGTTGACCCCCAAGAACAACTGCTCCCCGGGCTCTGAGGACATGGATGTTGATTAAGGCAGCCCCCCGCACCTCTCTGATTGAGGGGTTGGGTAAATGCAGGAGACGCATTTCAGTTGAATGCATTCAATTGTACAACTGACTAGGTATCCCCTTTTCTTTTTGATGCGTGCGTGCGTGTGTGAGAGACTCACTTGCAGACAAGGTACCGTTGTAGACTGTGGAGCCGAAGCCCACACTCTGTCTGTGGAAGCGGTTGGGGGAGGAGCGAAGCATCTCTCTGGGCTCTGGAGAGTGGTCATCATTGGAGTAGCTCTTGTGATTGACAGATACAGAAATCAATTAGTTTAATGATGATAAACAGAAACAGCAGGTGAATAAGGAGAAGAACCCATTTCAGAGTGTTGGGATGACAATCACAGTTCAATAACCAGGAGCAGAAAAAGGAAGAGGAGACTAAAGGAGCCTTTTGAGAGTGTTGGGACGGGACCACAGCCCCTGGCTCAGCACTGTGAGACATGGTCTGCTTATTACCTGGAACTCTGTGCAGAAGTATCAAGCAGTTTCTCTCTTTGTGTTTTGAGACATAAGACGCATCTCTATAGTCTTAAGTGGCATCCTCTCCTCTACTCGATCACAGTTGATGTTAAACATAGTCTTGGAAGGTGCACGCAACATAAGAGGGTGCCTTCACCTGTTCAGTTCTTTAACGTCACTGTAGATGGAGGAGAGGAAGCCTTTAGGGTAGACTATTGTGACCGGCCCTTGTGAAAAGCACTATAGATAGCATCACATTTTAACAAACTGACCTGGAAGGAGGGCAGGGTGATGGACTGGGGGGTCATCCTACGTCTGAGCGCTGGGGCAGATTTAGGGCGGGGCCTCTTTACCTCAGGCTCCTCACCCCGGGTTCGACCAATGTCCTCGTCACATGACTTCCTCTGTGTCAGGACCTTCCCTTCCAGGAAGTAGTGGTTCCCGTTCCTGTCCCTCTCTCGTTCCCCACTGCTCTCCCCCATAACCATGGCAACAGCCTCCCCTTTGCCCCCGTCGGAGGTAAGCGTGCAGTCGGAAGCAGAGCTGCTCTGCTGTTTGTGTTTGAATTTGAACGAATCGTTGCGGGTGGGCGGAGTCGGAGGTGTGGGTGTGGCCGTAGAGGAGGAGGAGAGAGACTCCATCTTGGAGGGCTGCGGGGAGTGGGCCACCAGCTGACTGGACGACAGGAACTCCATCTTGGAAGACTGGGGCGCAGTCTCAGGCCGTGGTTTGAAGGCATCCGGGTTGAAGATAGACTTCCTCTGTTTGGGCGACTTGAAGATGGACAGTTGGGTCGGAGTCATCGCTGTGGTCGTATCCACGGCGACGGACATCCCACCTACGATCACCTTGGGCCAGGTACCACTACTTTGCTTCCTCTCCAGCGTGGTCTCCATGGTGATGCAGTCGGCAGGTTTAGAGGGGTCATAGGTGATGGGGGGTGGGGGAGCACTGGCATAGGGGGACCCAGAGCAGCACTCCTGAAAGGCGCTGGAGCCGTAGCGGCCTGGGGGACCCAGACTGAGGTCAGAGGACGGCCGAAGGCTGGTTGAGTGGAGAGACACCATGGAAAAGGGCTTCCTGATGTCCCCGTACACCCCCGTCCCCTCCTCAGGTTCACCTGCCCCACCCTTCCTCCTCTCTCCAGGGATGTTGACGTTACTACCCCCCCCTCCTGTGTCGGGGCAGAAGATGTCTGTCTGCGTGGAGCTGTTGTGTTTGAGGCTGTTCCTGGAGAGTACCTCGGAGAGACGGCCGTTGGACGATGACTCCCGCAGGCTCTCGAAGATGCTCTGGCCCGACGAACTGTGAGGAAAGAACTGGGGACATAAGAGGATAGAGGACAGAGAAAGAGGTGTGTTAGGAATAGTGAACACTTTCCCCCCGAAAAAAAGTATTACACTATCCTGATCCTGCATATATCAATGATGTTGCTCTTGCCGCGGGCGATTCCCTGATCCACCTCTACGCAGACGACACCATTCTGTATACTTCTGGCCCTTCCTTGGACACTGTGCTATCTAACCTCCAAACAAGCTTCAATGCCATACAACACTCCTTCCGTGGCCTCCAACGGCTCTTAAACGCTAGTAAAAACCAAATGCATCCTTTTCAACCGTTCGCTGCCTGCACGACTAGCATCACCACCCTGGATGGTTCCGACCTAGAATATGTGGACATCTATAAGTACCTAGGTGTCTGGCTAGACTGTAAACTCTCCTTCCAGACTCATATCAAACATCTCCAATCCAAAATCGGCTTTCTATTTCGCAACAAAGCCTCCTTCACTCACGCCGCCAAACTTACCATAGTAAAACTGACTATCCTACCGATCCTCGACTTCGGCGATGTCATCTACAAAATAACTTCCAATAATCTACTCGGCAAACTGGATGCAGTTTATCACACTGCCATCCATTTTGTTACTAAAGCACCTTATACCACCCACCACTGCGACCTGTATGCTCTAGTCGGCTGGCCCTCGCTACATATTCGTCGCCAGACCCACTGGCTCCAGGTCATCTACAAGTCCATGCTAGGTAAAGCTCTGCCTTATCTCAGTTCACGATGGCAACACCCACCCGTAGCACACGCTCCAGCAGGTGTATCTCACTGATCATCCCTAAAGCCAACACCTCATTTGGCTGCCTTTCCTTCCAGTTCTCTGCTGCCTGTGACTGGAACGAATTGCAAAAATCGTTGAAGTTGGAGACTTTTATCTCCCTCACCAACTTCAAACATCTGCTATCTGAGCAGCTAACCGATCGCTGCAGCTGTACATACAGTAGTCCATTGGTAAATAGCCCACCCAGTTTACCTACCTCATGCCCATACTGTTTTTATTTATTTACTTTTCTGCTCTTTTGCACACCAGTATCTCTACCTGCACATGACCATCTGATCATTTATCACTCCAGTGTTAATCTGCTAAATTGTAATTATTCGCCTACCTCCTCATGCCTTTTGCACACAATGTATATAGACTGTTTTTTGTTTAAATGTTTTTTATTTTTTATTCTGTGTTATTGACTTGTTTATTGTTTACTCCATGTGTAACTCTGTGTTGTCTGTTCACACTGCTATGCTTTATCTTGGCCAGGTCGCAGTTGTAAATGAGAACTCTCAACTAGCCTACCTGGTTAAATAAAGGTGAAATGAATCAAATAAAATAAGGTTGTTGCAGACTCAAGGATAACTAAAATGCAAGACCAGTTTGCGGTAAAGTTTAGATTAACCTTCAAGTCAAAGCCCTATCCTAAATGAGAACGTTATGTGGCACCACACTGGCTGGAGGAGAACTTTAAGCCACTGCGTATTGAAGGAGCTTAGTACAAGGGGCTAGTTTAGATTCACCTTCATGAGAGAGAGGCTTAGAGAGTCCCTACAGTTCCTCAGCAGAGTCTCGCACTCCGTCACCGACTTGTTGTCCAGAGCGATGCCGTTGATCTGGGGAAAACAGAGGACACGCTCAGAAAAACACTACTCAAACTACACCTTTCTCAAACACACGTTCTCCTAGGTTGAGAATGAACCTAACCCTAAGAGATTCTCTGTCCCCGAAGAACAGTGCTAGAGACTGCATTCTGCCTTCCTTCCTGCTGCAGCGGCTCTTCTATCAGAAACGCGGGCCAGCGGCTCTTCTATCAGAAATGCAATTCACACATTTCAATGAGAATAGGACTGAGGCGAATTATAATAAAATACTGTGGAGGGGAGAGGGGCGCAGGGAGGGAAAAGAGTATTTTCTAAAAAGAGGTCAGACTAGTGAATATTTAACACTACTGTTTGAAGCAGTTTATTCCATCTGTGGGACTGACAGCTTAGTCTGAAACATTGGAGTAATGAGCATTAGTATATGCAGATTGTGCACTGACAGCATGTCGCTCTAGGGTCAGCGCGTTCAAGTCCTTTCCCTACTAACATCATTAAACATCTACCGTATATGCGAAATATAACCTGCTACATTCATTAACAACTACAAGGACATCGTATAAGATGATACACAACCATGATTGACATCTGCAGGCATCTGATCCAACAGTCGCTAATCACTAACACTGAGCAGTCATCTCCCATATCAGCTACTCTGACTTTACTATTTAAGGTGAGAGTATCAACTGGGTGTATCCCAAATGGCACCCTAAGCCCGATATAGTGCATTACTTTTGACCTTGGCCTAATGTGCTCTGGTTAGAAACAGTGCTGCATGTAGGGAGTAATAGGGTGCACTACTGTGACACAGCCCTGGTCTGCCATTAGAGGTGAGTGGGGAGACATTAAGCCCAGTAGCTTTATTAAGTAGTAGAGCTTCACCGTCAGGATCTGGAGGATTATGCTTTCTGCTGCAGTTGGTGGATCATGATTAGAGAGCAGGTCATTCTGCTAGGTAGAGTGATGACTGGCTATGATTCTGTCTGCCACTAAGTCACTAGAGACATACATGGAACAGGGGTGAAATCAGGTGAAGGAAAAGGAGGGAGAGGTTGGAAGATAATGGATTAGAAGAACAGGAGGAGAAGAGGAGGAGAAGAGCAGGAGAAGAAGAGGAGTATTGCAGGAGAAGAAGAGGAGTAGAACAGGAGAAGAAGAGGAATAGAGCAGGAGAAGAAGAGGAGTAGAACAGGAGAAGAGGAGTAGAACAGGAGGAGTAGATGTAGACGTGGGAGGAGTAGACGTGGGAGGAGATGGAGGATGAAAAGAGGTGGTGGAGAAGAAGAGGAGGAGTAGATGTGGGAGGAGGTGGAGGATGAACAGAGGTGTAGGAGAAGAAGGACTCACAGCGATAAGTCTGTCTCCGACTGTCAGAGATCCCTCCCTGGCAGCAGGACTCCCCTGGACCAGGGCCGTCACAAACACGCCACTCTCCAGACCTATACCGCTGTCTGGATTAGAGAAGGATAGAGGACAAAGATATAAAAGCCATATCCACTAGATGGAATATTATTAAAAGGGATGCATCATAAGGCAGAGTTCAATATGGAAGGTGCCAGAACACTCATTACCAACGTTAATTCTAAATAGAGTTTGTCAAAAAAGTTGATACCTTTGTGTCCGATTAGGTTGATGTGTATGGGGGTGACCAGCCTCCCTCCCAGAGACTTCCTCCTGCGCACCACCATGTTGATCAGTCCGCCTCCATTAAGCACCGCGTTCACCACCTGCTTCCTGTCCTTATTGGTCAAATTCACATCATTTAACTTCAGCAGCCAATCGTTCACTCTGAAAAGCAGGAAGTGAAAACGTGTTATTGGAGATGAGGAAAGAACAGGTTGTGTTGAGTAATGTTAAAAGTAACTGATGGAAAAGTTTTTTAAAAATCGGAGAATTACCTTAACCTTCCATCTGCAATACTTCCTCTGTCAACTCTTGTTACAAATATTCCACAATCTCCTGGTAAATACGGATCGTTTACCCCTTCTGCTATGTCAAACCCAAGTGCCTTCAAATCCATGTCATCCTGCAGGAAAACATCTAAGTTTAATACACTGGTTTTCTATACATCGGTTCAGAGACAATGTATTTACCAGGATTTGGAAATCAAGTTATCAAAGTATGAAATCAGTCAATCGAGCCATCAATACATCCACGCAAATAATAATTCAATTAAATCGATAAGAGTAGTTGATGTCTCTAGACTGACCCTGTCCTTCTCAAACTCCACCACCTCAGTCTCCCACTCCAGAGAGTCTGTGTCGATAGCCGAATCATGGGAGCTGTGTGCCATCAGCTGACAGAACCTTGCCTCCTTGTCCAGCTGGCTCTCCATCTTCTCTCTGAACACAGTGACAAGACACAGGTCAGGAAGTGATAACAAAGTATGTGTGGATGGCTGGGTGTTGTTTCGAAGCATCTGGAAGTTGGAGAATTTAACATTTTTCAAACACCTGAAATAGCTTTTTCCTGCCATCTAGATTTATAATCATTATGCTACCTAGAGAATATGTCACATTTTCCAAATATCTAAGCCTCTCTCTTGATCGGTCTGAGTCCTCCTGACTGGTGGTTCTTTATTAAACAAAATACATTTGCTTCTCTGGTAAAATCTAGGTAACACATTCAAAAGAAAGTGAGACTTACTCAGCAAATTTAGTTATTGCTCGTTTTTCTAAAGTCTACCAACCTTGCCAGCAGGCATGCCAGCTAAGATTGAGTAGCTATCTTGTCTAAACTAACTTGATTGTTAGCCTGAAATTGGTTCTTGGTAGCTAGTTATGAAGTTGGGAAAATATGTGGGCTAGCTAAAGCCAACTTTAGAAAATTGCTAGGTGGCTAGTAGCATATACAACAAAAAAAAAATCAGGACAAGTCTGAGGGGGCAAGTACCCCTGTGCCTCCTATGGGCATGACGCCTCTGCACACAAGTCATGAAGTGACATCCCAGAGCTGACTAACATTAGCCACTAGCCCTGCAAAACGAGTGTTGGCAGTGGTGAGCTACAATCCTGCAATCACGAGGTGTGATGTAAAAAAACAATCAGATTACCCACATGATCTCTGCGTAGTAGGCTACCAGAGTTTTTCAACCTTTGCTTAGTATTAGCACGCTAAAGTAGCTAGCTGACTGTGCTGTTGTGATCATTTCCATCTGCTTGGAGCCTTCCTCCCAATCCCTCTGAAGGGTATCGCTCCTTGGCCCTTCTTTGGTAGCCAACTCAGCCGTCAATCGGTAAGTCTCTGCTCTCTCTTTTTGTGTGTGTTCTGTAGGTTCCTGCCTGTGCTAGACTAGTTGGTGTTGTACTCTGGCCTACTAGCCATGTTGACCATGGTTGGTTGGCTAGCTAGCTAGCGTCTGCAGGCTGACGGGGCTAGCGTCTGCAGGCTGACGGGGCTAGCGTCTGCAGGCTGACGGGGCTAGCGTCTGCAGGCTGACGGGGCTAGCGTCTGCAGGCTGACGGGGCTAGCGTCTGCAGGCTGACGGGGCTAGCGTCTGCAGGCTAACGGGGCTAGCGTCTGCAGGCTAACGGGGCTAGCGTCTGCAGGCTAAAGGGGCTAGCGTCTGCAGGCTAACGGGGCTAGCGTCTGCAGGCTAACGGGGCTAGCGTCTGCAGGCTGACGGGGCTAGCGTCTGCAGGCTGACGGGGCTAGCGTCTGCAGGCTGACGGGGCTAGCGTCTGCAGGCTGACGGGGCTAGCGTCTGCAGGCTGACGGGGCTAGCGTCTGCAGGCTAACGGGGCTAGCGTCTGCAGGCTGACGGGGCTAGCGTCTGCAGGCTGACGGGGCTAGCGTCTGCAGGCTGACGGGGCTAGCGTCTGCAGGCTGACGGGGCTAGCGTCTGCAGGCTGACGGGGCTAGCGTCTGCAGGCTGACGGGGCTAGCGTCTGCAGGCTGACGGGCTAGCGTCTGCAGGCTAACGGGGCTAGCGTCTGCAGGCTAACGGGCAGGTCTGCAGGCTAACGGGGCTAGCGTCTGCAGGCTAACGGGGCTAGCGTCTGCAGGCTAAAGGGGCTAGCGTCTGCAGGCTAAAGGGCTAGCGTCTGCAGGCTAACGGGGCTAGCGTCTGCAGGCTGACGGGGCTAGCGTCTGCAGGCTGACGGGCTAGCGTCTGCAGGCTGACGGGCTAGCGTCTGCAGGCTGACGGGCTAGCGTCTGCAGGCTGACGGGGCTAGCGTCTGCAGGCTGACGGGGCTAGCGTCTGCAGGCTGACGGGGCTAGCGTCTGCAGGCTGACGGGGCTAGCGTCTGCAGGCTGACGGGGCTAGCGTCTGCAGGCTGACGGGGCTAGCGTCTGCAGGCTGACGGGGCTAGCGTCTGCAGGCTGACGTCTGCAGGAATTCTGATCGGAAAATAGAAAAGTGAGGTGTAACTTTGATGCGTATAATAACGCAAATCCATACATTCATTGTAGTTGCGTTTATGCTACCTACCATTTAAAGATGCTGCAAGTCCAGCAAGTCAAAAAAGCAGTAGCAAGATCATATTCTGCAGTGTGTAAAAGAAAGTTTGAAGGAGAAACTGGCCTACGGTGGCTGACTGTCACTAAGATACATTATGTCCTTATGAGGCAGGCCTAGAGGGGGTCGTTGACTTGAAAGTCTAAATCTTACTATTTTCTTCTTCGTCACAAGGAAGGAGGTCGACCTCTCAAAGTCACAAGAAACAGAAAGAATTTAAAGTGGCAGTCACACACTGACCAGTAGAGGGAGATGTTCACATCAATACAGAGGGGATGAGAAAGTTGAAAGTGCTTGTGTGTGTGTGTGTATAAAGACTCAGGGACTCACTTGAATTCTTTCAGTTCCCGTGACGAGTCGTTCTTCTGCTTCCTCATGTCGTCAAGGTTACGCAGGGCGTCGGCCAGATCGCTGACTGCCCGGTCCCTCTCCCTACGCAGGTTATCACACAGCGTCCTGGTGGGGCAGGATATGGCATCGTCAAGCATCAGCACAGTTTAGTCTGTTAATATTCCTTGCATCCCCTCTCCTTGCTGCCATGTCAAAACGCATTGGGGAAGATCCGAGGTTCCCCCTCTCTGACCATTTACTCCAATGCATTTTCAGAAGGGGGCAAGGAGAGAAGATACAAGGAATCGAATAAAGACTAATTAAGAGAGAGTCTACCCCACCTTTTCTTTTCCCTCTCTCCATCCTCCCTTCTCTCTCCCCTGTACTCACCGTATGCTCTCTCTCTCTGCCACTATTTTGTCTCTCTCCTGGAAGGCCCAGTCACGTCGACACTTGGCCACCTCAGCCTCCTGCGTGGCCTCCTTCAGCTCCTGGGACATGGCTTCGTACTGCTTCCGCAACACCTCCATCTCCTTGTTGACACGCTCTATCTCCAGGGTGGTAGAATCTTGTTTCTGTCAAACACGCACACACAGGAGACACGGACACACACACAGGAGACACGGACACACACACAGGAGACACGGACACACAGGAGACGCACACACAGGAGACGCGGACACACGCACACACAGGAGACACAGACACAAGAGAAAAGAGGACACACAGGAGACGCACACACAGGAGACGCGGACACACGCACACACAGAGACAAGAGAAAAGAGGACACACAGGAGACGCACACACAGGAGACACGGACACAAGAGAAAAGAGGACACACAGGAGACGCGGACACGCGCACACACAGGAGACACAGACACAAGAGAAAAGAGGACACACAGGAGACGCACACACACAGACACAAGAGAAAAGAGGACACACAGGAGACGCGGACACGCGCACACACAGGAGACACAGACACAAGAGGACACAAGGAGAGGACACACAGGAGACACAGACACGAGAAAAGAGGACACACAGGAGACGCGGACACGCACACACAGGAGACACAGACACAAGAGAAAAGAGGACACAGAGGAGACGCGGACAGACACAGGAGACACAGACAAAGAGGACACACAGGAGACGCACACACAGGAGACACGGACACAAGAGAAAAGAGGACACACAGGAGACGCGGACACACGCACACACAGAGACAAGAGAAAAGAGGACACACAGGAGACGCACACACAGGAGACACGGACACAAGAGAAAAGAGGACACACAGGAGACGCGGACACGCGCACACACAGGAGACACAGACACAAGAGAAAAGAGGACACACAGGAGACGCGGACACGCGCACACACAGGAGACACAGACACAAGAGAAAAGAGGACACACAGGAGACACAGTTAGTCAGTCACTTTCAGTACATGCAACTTCAACAGATCGAACCCAAATTTCCAGAAACTTTCCAAAGGTTCCCAGGTTTCTCAGTAATCCCAGTTGGAGAATACCCACAATCAGAAGGAAATAACCAGAGAGGAAATCCTCCAACTGGTATTTCTAACACAATATTTTAAAGGTGAACTCAGCGATACGACGTAGATATAGAAAGTAAACAGCATAGTGGGTCAATTTAGAGGGTTGAAGCGAGGCTCAACTTCTCAGTCGTTTTGGTCTCCTGGCGTCCACGCTGTGACAGCATGACGCGAACATGTGCACATGCGCAGAAACTGTGTGTGCCTGTGTGAGAGCGAAGTCTTGCATCTCGCTCATCTCAATATCTCCAGTGCTGCTCGTGGCAATGTCATTTCGCTGAGTCGGCATCCCGACTATTTAAAATGTATTTTATCTTGGGATTTGATTTGATCTTGCAACCTTTCGGTTACTAGTCCAACGCTCTAATCACTAGGCTACGCTGCCGCAGTGTAAACCGTAGTAGGAGGGCCATCTAGTGGTCTGAACAGGGAGGTTTCAGCAGCAGCATTAATCTAGGGGACTAAATCTGTTTTAGGGTCATTCCACTAACATAATCCAATGGTTGACAGTTTATGAGATACTCCAAGCTCCATCATGTGTCTGACCTGTGGATGGGAGCTGTCACTTCATCATGTGTCTGACCTGTGGATGGGAGCTGTCACTTCATCATGTGTCTGACCTGTGGATGGGAGCTGTCACTTCATCATGTGTCTGACCTGTGGATAGGAGCTGTCACTTCATCATGTGTCTGACCTGTGGATGGGAGCTGTCACTTCATCATGTGTCTGACCTGTGGATGGGAGCTGTCACTTCATCATGTGTCTGACCTGTGGATGGGAGCTGTCACTTCATCATGTGTCTGACCTGTGGATAGGAGCTGTCACTTCATCATGTGTCTGACCTGTAGATGGGAGCTGTCACTTCATCATGTGTCTGACCTGTGGATGGGAGCTGTCACTTCATCATGTGTCTGACCTGTGGATGGGAGCTGTCACTTCATCATGTGTCTGACCTGTGGATGGGAGCTGTCACTCATGTGTCTGACCATGTGTCTGACCTGTGGATAGGAGCTGTCACTTCATCATGTGTCTGACCTGTGGATGGGAGCTGTCACTTCATCATGTGTCTGACCTGTGGATGGGAGCTGTCACTTCATCATGTGTCTGACCTGTGGATGGGAGCTGTCACTTCATCATGTGTCTGACCTGTGGATAGGAGCTGTCACTTCATGTGTCTGACCTGTGGATAGGAGCTGTCACTTCATCATGTGTCTGACCTGTGGATAGGAGCTGTCACTTCATCATGTGTCTGACCTGTGGATGGGAGCTGTCACTTCATCATGTGTCTGACCTGTGGATGGGAGCTGTCACTTCATCATGTGTCTGACCTGTGGATGGGAGCTGTCACTTCATCATGTGTCTGACCTGTGGATGGGAGCTGTCACTTCATCATGTGTCTGACCTGTGGATGGGAGCTGTCACTTCATCATGTGTCTGACCTGTGGATGGGAGCTGTCACTTCATCATGTGTCTGACCTGTGGATGGGAGCTGTCACTTCATCATGTGTCTGACCTGTGGATGGGAGCTGTCACTTCATGTGTCTGACCTGTGGATAGGAGCTGTCACTTCATCATGTGTCTGACCTGTGGATAGGAGCTGTCACTTCATCATGTGTCTGACCTGTGGATGGGAGCTGTCACTTCATCATGTGTCTGACCTGTGAAGGAGCTGTCACTTCATCATGTGTCTGACCTGTGGATGGGAGCTGTCACTTCATCATGTGTCTGACCTGTGGATAGGAGCTGTCACTTCATCATGTGTCTGACCTGTGAATGGGAGCTGTCACTTCATCATGTGTCTGACCTGTGGATAGGAGCTGTCACTTCATCATGTGTCTGACCTGTGGATAGGAGCTGTCACTTCATCATGTGTCTGACCTGTGGATAGGAGCTGTCACTTCATCATGTTTGACCTGTGAATGGGAGCTGTCACTTCATCATGTGTCTGACCTGTGGATGGGAGCTGTCACTTCATCATGTGTCTGACCTGTTGATAGGAGCTGTCACATCATGTGTCTGACCTGTGGATAGGAGCTGTCACTTCATCATGTGTCTGACCTGTGGATGGGAGCTGTCACTTCATCATGTGTCTGACCTGTGGATAGGAGCTGTCACTTCATCATGTGTCTGACCTGTGGATAGGAGCTGTCACTTCATCATGTGTCTGACCTGTGGATGGGAGCTGTCACTTCATCATGTGTCTGACCTGTGGATGGGAGCTGTCACTTCATCATGTGTCTGACCTGTGGATGGGAGCTGTCACTTCATCATGTGTCTGACCTGTGGATGGGAGCTGTCACTTCATCATGTGTCTGACCTGTGAAGGGGAGCTGTCACTTCATCATGTGTCTGACCTGTGGATGGGAGCTGTCACTTCATGTGTCTGACCTGTGGATAGGAGCTGTCACTTCATCATGTGTCTGACCTGTGGATGGGAGCTGTCACTTCATCATGTGTCTGACCTGTGGATGGGAGCTGTCACTTCATCATGTGTCTGACCTGTGAATGGGAGCTGTCACTTCATCATGTGTCTGACCTGTGAATGGGAGCTGTCACTTCATCATGTGTCTGACCTGTGAATGGGAGCTGTCACTTCATCATGTGTCTGACCTGTGAATGGGAGCTGTCACTTCATCATGTGTCTGACCTGTGAAGGGGAGCTGTCACTTCATCATGTGTCTGACCTGTGAATGGGAGCTGTCACTTCATCATGTGTCTGACCTGTGAATGGGAGCTGTCACTTCATCATGTGTCTGACCTGTGAATGGGAGCTGTCACTTCATCATGTGTCTGAACTGTGGATAGGAGCTGTCACTTCATCATGTGTCTGACCTGTGTGTGTGTTACCTGTCTAGCCTGGTAGTATTCTCTCAGTAGCTGTTCTTTCTGTATGATAGCCTCTGTCCTCTCCTTGCGGGCCACGTCTCTCTCCTCCCGGACCGTCTCGATGTCTTTACAGGCCTGGCTCAACTCCTTCTGGGCCTCAGCCTTGTCCTTCACCTCGTGGCAGTACTTCTCCAACAGCTCGTTCCTCTCACAGATTGCTCTGTCCCGGTCCACCAACGATGAGTTCAGCTCCTAAAAACAAACATTTCAATCAGATTTAACGCCATAACACAATCACAAAATCTCTTGGTTGATCCGGCAGTGACAAATTAAGCTAATTGGCAGTGGTCTGAGAGCCTAGTAACCAACAAAGTGTTAAACAAATCAAAATCCTTAAAAGAGCCACTGTAAGAATATGTTTAACGTAAATGCACAACGCAGAGGACTAGAATTAACGATCAATGGAAACAGCGGTTTTTGGTAATAGGGCATCAATGGAAATAGTTGGTTTTCAGTTCAACATCTGTTAGTAATGTCAGTCCTTAACTCATAGCTATGCGTGGCACGTTCTCATTGGTCCAACCTGAAATAAGATACTTGTTATTTGGCCATTGGCCCAGTTTTATTGCAAGGAATTCTAATTGGTCAACCACAGGCTAGGGCTGGGTTATAAACTACATCCTGTCCTTTTGTTCTGTGGAGAAACACTGAGGCCAGGTAAGCATGTACACCCACATCCCTGCATGATTTGTCCCACTTTGAATAAGAATAAACATATTTTCCTCCCCCTGATTTGTTTTGGGGTCTGTGTTATTGAAGAATAACTTCAACTGCTAACATTTGGTGCCGTGACCCGAAATGAATTGGTCTGAACAACAACAAGAAAAACTCAACTGTGTGTTGATCCAGAAGAAAGGCTGAGCGCAACCCGCTTTGGGGAGTCAACTCTTAATCTCCTGATTGATGGCATAAGTGCTGGCTGGGTAAGTCAAGACCAATATAATTTTAAAAATATTTGTTTTAAATCTGGTTAAAATTAGTGCATACAATGAGTGATATGTATAGGTAGGCCAGTTGAGAACAAGTTCTCATTTACAACTGCAACTTGGCCAACAAAGCAAAGCGACACAAACAACAGAGTTACACATGGGATAAACAAACAGTCAATAACATAATAGAAAATCTGTATATGGTGTGTGAGCAGATGAAGTAAGGAGGTAAGGCAATAAATAGGCCATAGGGTTAAATTAATTACAATTTAGCAATTAACACTGGAGTGATAGATGTGCAGATGAGGATGTGCAAGTAGAAATACTATTGTGCAAAAGAGCAGAAAAAAACAAATATGGGGATGAGGTAGGTAGTTGGATGAGCTATTTACAGATTGGTGGGCGGAGATAGGAGGGTAATCAGTGCTGATGGGGCACACCTGTGAAAGCTCAGCTGTGGCATAAAACCACTGGTTCCCCATTCAGGAAGAGATTCCTCCCCATGCATACCTTTTGTTGTTTTGTTGTGTCTTTGGCAGTTGACACCTAATTTACTGACCATCATGCCTGATTACTGTGTTTACTTTATTTATGGGATAAATTCCTTTACTGTGTGGTTTCCCATTGCTTGTTACAATCTTGAGCCAGGTAACAGGTGGGGGCTCATCTGTGACTTCTGGAGTTACTCCCTGGAATTGCATTTGTTTAGTAGCATTTTCTAATTGGTTAATGTGGTATTTCAAAGTAAAGTGCTTTGTGATTGTTGTTTGGCTAACCCTTCTGTCTATGGGGTTGTGTTGTGGGCACTACTTTGATTGGAAGTTATATACTAAGGTACAAAGTATGTGACAATTGGATACTGCCAGTTGCTACTTTCTTTGGTTACACACCTATGGTTGGTGTAGAAGTAGTGTTGGTTTGTGCTGCAGTTGAGAGAGGATCACAGTTTATCTCCATCCCCTGTTCCGGTTGGAGATCCTGCTTTGCTCATCGTTGGGACATCAGGTTAGTGTTTGTGCTGTGTTAGCAGTGGACGGACCACCTGGACTGGTCTTCTCCCCTGGTAGGTTTAGTGACATTATGATATGTTGGACAGTGTTAGCTCTTTGTTACTTTTGTCTGGCGACCGTGAGGGGTAACCAGCTTGCTGGGAGCTTTTTCTGTGACAGCAGGCTAAAGTACATAAATACCCACTGCCAGTAACTGCATGAAGACTAGGGTTAAGATAGTAATAGGTCTTGAGGAAGCTCCATTTGTTTTGTTTTTTTTGTCTTGTGTGGTTGACACCGGTGCTTCTATTTTCGTGTACCCAATTGGGCGAGAGCAGGTTGTTTGTCCATAGTTTGTTGACTGTTAGACTATGGCTAACATTGACAAATTCTTCAAGTCCCGAGGGAGGAGCTTCTGGATTGCTATACTAAAGACCAATTGTTATGAATTGAGATTGACAATGAATGTCTGAAAGAGATGTTCAAGTCCATTCCCCTAATACGGTTTTATCTTCTGAAAAGCAAAAGGAACAATTGTTGCTACAACTGGCTGAAACAGCAACAAGCCTTGGAAAAGGTGTTGGAGGTAGAAAGGCTTAAACAAGAACCTGAGTGTGTGAAACTGACACTGCAACAAGTCTGTTTTGATTTGGTCAGAGATGGTAAGCTCTCTGGCATGTCTCTTAATGACAGTTGCGGTGATATCTCCGGAGGTCGTGCTCAACTTTCCTTCAACTTGGCTGGAAACTTGAGGCTCTGACGAAATTCAGTGAAAAGGAACCCAATATTTATTTGTCAATGTTTGAAAGGATAGCAGATTTTAGGAATTGGCCTCCGACCGTACGTTGATGTTGCAATGTGTACCTACTCGGCTCTTTACTTTGACAGCCAAAACTATGGCAAAGTTAAAGATGCTGTGTTGCACACCTATGAGTTAGTTCCTGAAGCGTATCACCAGCGGTTTAGAACCTGGAAAAAAGCTGACAGACCTATGTTGAGTTCTCACGGAATTTGCACACCCAGTTTAACCAATGGTGCACTTCATTGGATGTTACAACCTACGAGCAGTTGTGCAGTTTAGTTGTGCTGGAGCAGTTAAAAGATTCTGACTGCCTTGCCACACACATAAATGAGCATACGGTGCAGACCGCCACGGAGGCTGCCGTTTTGGCTGATGAATATGTGCTGACGCATAAAGGTCACTTCGGGAAACCCCTTCTTTGCAGTGATGGTCCCAGGGAGAGTTTTGGGACAATTCTTTACTACTGGGCCTAATCTTGTCTTAAGGGTTGAATGTGGTTCCCATGTGAAATCCGACCATGGCAAAATCTGCAATTTCTGCCGTAGTAAAGGTCATTGAAAAAAGTAATGCCCTGTCCTTAAGAGTTAAAGCTAGGCCTTCTGGGGTCAATGCGCCCGTTCGGCCTACCACATTGCGGCACCTGCTTTTAAGTTAAGGGATTCAATTGTTTCACCTCAAGACCAGTTAAAAAAAACATTAGGTTGACAGTGCATCCATCTATTCACTCTTCATTACGGAGGGTTACGTATCCTTGATGGGTAACCAAGGATGGTCCCAGTTAACGTCCTGCAAGACACCGATGCTTCAGAGTCTAATTCTTCAGTCAGTGCTCCCTTTCTCTCCAGAGACAGATACAGGGCAGTGTCTTGATCCGAGGGATAGGTTTGCACATCGTCTGTCCCTTTACACAAACCTGTGCTCTCCACAGATCTGGTACAAGGTGAGGTCATCATAGGAGTGTGTCACTCATTGCCTGTCGAAGGAGTGGCAGTGATTCTAGGAAATGACCTTGCAGGTGGGCGGGTCTGGTGAGAAAAATAACCACCTCCTGTGGTTTTCATGCCTTCTGGCCATCTCAGAGAGGTGCTGGATGAAAGTGCTGAGTTTCCCCAAAGTGTTTACTGCTTGTACAATGAACCACGCTGATTCCGTGTCGGAGTCTGGTGTAGGGACCAGCGAGGTGGCGGACTATTCTGTAACTTGTGGACCAGACCTTCCCTTTCTGTTTCCTGTAGTGACCTGTTAGCAGAACAGCGGGCTGACCCTACTCTGAAATTATTGTTTGAGCAGGTCCTCCCGGCTGATGATGTTCCAAGTGTAGTACAGCGATACTACTTACAGGATCAAATTGTTGGTGAGGAAACGGATGCCTCATGGTTACCACTTTTTGGGTGACCCTGTCATTCAAAATTGTGGTACCATATACATTCCGTGATTTGGTTTTGCAGGGGATATTGGGGATATTGCTGGTCATTTGGGTGTCCGGAAGACCTATGACCGTATTGTGTGTGATTTCTTTTGGCCTTGTCTGAAAAGGGACGTCTCAGCATTTATCAAACTTTGCCAGTTGACTGGGAAGCCTAACCAGACGTTAAAGCCAGAACCTTTGTACCCAATACCAGTAGTAAGCCAACCCTTTGAGCATTTAACTATTGATTGTGTTGGCCCATTGCCTTGTTCCAAAGCCGGTTATATTTACCTGCTTACGGTGATGTGCCCAGTGACCCGTTATCCCGCTGCTTATCCTCTCCATACCATAACAACCAAGTCTATTGTTAAGGCATTGACTCGGTTTATTTCTGTTCTCAGAATATCCCAAATTAAGTGATCAAGGTTCTAATTTCACGTTTGCACAGGTGTTAAGCCAACTTCGCATCAGACAATCTTGCGAGCGCATATCATGCACAGAGTCAGGGAGCCCTGGAGCGGTTCCATCAGACCTTGAGGTTGTTGTTGCGTGCTTACTACACTGAGTTGTACCGAGACTGGGAGGAGGGGTTGCCTTGGTTGATGCTTGCAGCTAGAAGTTTTACAGGAAAGCACAGGGTTTAGCCTTGACGACCTAGTCGCTTAGCCCAGATGGTGTCCTAGAAGGATGGTTAACTTCTCTTGGGTAGGGGCAGTATTTGGAATTTTGGATGAAAAGCATGCCCAAATTAAACGGCCTGCTACTCTGGTCCAGAAGATATGATAGGCATATGACTGGTAGATTTGGATAGAAAACTCAAAAAGTTTCCAAAACTGTTAAAATAGTGTCTGAGTATAACAGAACTGATTTGGCAGGCAACCTGAGAGAATTCAGGAAGTCGTTTTTGTGTTGGTTTTGTAGTTTTCTATTCAATGCCATTACAGTATCCATTGATTTAGGACTCAAATTGCAGTTCCTATGCCTTCCACTAGATGTCAACAGTCTTTAGAAATGGTTTCAGGCTTGTATTCTGATAAATGAGGGAGTGAGAACAGTCTGAATGCGTGGACCCTGACGTGTCAGAGCTTTTTCATGCGTGCGACCGAGAGAGTGCCTTTGTTTACCTTTTATATTGACAACGTTATTGTCCGGTTGAAATATTATAGATTTAGGCTAAAAACAACCTGAGGATTAAATATAAACAACCTGAGGATTGAATATAAACATTGTTTGACATGTTTCCATGAACTTCACGGATACAATTTGGATTTTTCATCTGCCTGTTTTGACTGCGTTTGAGCCTGTGGATTACTGAAGAAAACGAACAAAAACGGAGGTTTTTGGATATAAAGAGACTTTATTGAACAAAACATTTATTGAGTAAATTAATGTCTTCTGAGTACCACCATATGAAGATCATCAAAGTTAAGGGATAAATTTTTATCTCTATTTCTGACTTGTGTAACTCTTCTACTTGGCTGGTTACTGTTTGTAATGGTTTGTCTGCTGGGCTACATTCTCAAATAATTGTAAGGTTTGCCTTCGCTGTAAGGCATTTTTTAAATCCGACAGTGGTTGGATTCACAAGAAGTTCATCTTTAAACCCGTGTAAAATGTTTTGTTTTCTGAATTTTTATAATGACTTTCTGTATCTGAATTTGGCGCTCTGAAATCTCACTGGATGTTGGCCAGGTGGGACGCTAACATACCCGAGAGAGGTTAAAGAATTCAGAGTCTCTGGGTAGATTGGATACTCTGCTGGGACACTTGCATGTTCCTTGTCGTGCCGAGCTCTGAATTTGGTCATGAGTTTCACTACTTTAATTACAGATATGCCTTCTCGTAGCCATTTGGTAAATCATGATATTGACTTTGATGCCACACTTATCCGGCAATGGTTTTACCGTGTGTCGTTAGAGAAACAAACATTTAAACTCAGATTCAGTATATGCTTATATATGCTTAATGAATTATTAAGGGGTGGACAATGTTTTTGGCTGATGCTTTGTCCCGTGTGCCTTCTCCTTAGCCGTCCTGTTTAATACGGTGTCTGTTCTCCGACAATTTGGTCTCTCTCGGTCTCCCTCCTCCTTTTCTTAATTTGCATCCAGGTGCCATGGTTGCTGGAGTTGTGGTGGACCTAGGTGGTTTGCTGCCCAGGGAGTATAGTATATTTTTGTTTGCTTGTTTATTAAAACATTTTTATTTGTTTCAGGAACCTAGGAGGTGCCTGTTTTTATGGGTGGGGTGTGATCGCCCCTCTGCTCCGTCCAATGGGTTTTGCTACGCTTACTTCCTGCAGAAGATTGGTGGGCAGAGCTGGGAGCATACCTTTGTAGTAGCGGTTGCATTAAGGAGAGGTATATCTATAATGTGTATAACTTATATTATCATCTACATTTATGAGTATTTCTGTTGAATGATGTGGCTATGCAAAATCACTGGATGTTTTTGGAACTAGTGAATCTAATACGCCAATGTAAACTCAGATTTGATATAAACTTTATCAAACAAAACATTCATGTATTGTGTAACATGAAGTCCTATGAGTGTCATCTGATGAAGATTATCAAAGGTTAGTGATTAATTTTATCTCTGTGCTTTCGCTCTCTCTCTCTTTGGCTGGTAAAATTGGCTGTGTATTTTATTGAGTTGTTAACCTAACAAAATCGTTTGGGGTGCTTTCCCCGTTAAATATTTGAAATCGGACACTGGTGGGATTAACAAGACTACCTTAAACGATATAAGATACATTGTATGTTTGAGGAATTTTAATTATGAGATTTCTGTTCTTTTGAATATGGCGCCCTGTACTATCACTGGTTGTTGTTATATCGCTCCCGGTAACGGGATCTCAGCCATAAGAAGTTAAACCTGTTATGGCTGCGATTCCCGTACAGGGACTAACATCAGGGGAATTTTCAGAGTGACAGCTGAAAATACAACTTCGTAACATTAAACTTTCTTGAAAATGCAAGTGTCTTACACCATTCAAAAGATTAGAATCTTGGTAATCAAACTACGTTTTCCAATTTAAAATAGCTTTTACAGAGAACAAACCCCATGCTTTTGTTTGAGAAGAGCAATCAAGAACAGAAACATTTCCCGGCATGACAGTTTTTACACATTCACATCTGAAGGTAAAATTATGACTTACATTCTGATATCTTGCTCTTATTTCTCTTCCTGAGTGTCCCATTGATCAAATGAAGGGCCGTTTTCTTAGATAAAATCAATTTTTATAGCCTAAATCAAAACATTTTGTAAACTGTTTGTGCTGTGAATTCCATCTCTATCAATTTTTTACGGAGCATTCGGCGTGATTCTCCCCTGTAAACAATAGTTTATCTAGTCATGGTGGGTTTCAATGCATTCCTCTGGATGTTTGCAACACAGCCAAATAACATTTTTTTTTGCGGGTAGTATTGACGACGACGATAAATGACTTCATTGATTGACTATATTTCTGCCCAATGATCTTCTTGAAATCTAGCTGGGTAGATAGCCAATGAGCTGAGGTAAACGCCAGTATGTAATGGTTTGGGGTTGGACCACAATTCCTTGGTTGTAATCGCACGCGCAGGGAACTCCATTCTCGCCTTGACGATCAGAGGAATTGCTGTAAGGCTTTTTACGCGCAGCTGTATTTCGGAAAGTTGTAGTTAACGATTTCATGGTGAATAAATCATGTAAAGCGAAGTCAAACTCTAAAGTGAAAGTGAGAGATTTTTTGTTTGAGGAATCTGGGAGTGTTATGATTCAAACAAACTGAGGAGCTGTTTCTGCAAGGACAGGACATACTTCTGGACGGGTATTATTATTATTATTATAAGTGCTAATGCCGTTTTATGAAATATAAAAATATATTTTTTTTTTTGCAATGAAATGTGTAATTTGTGTGTACACACACACAATGGCCGGAGTTGAATGGAACACCTTAGTGACTGTTCCCTCTGCTCTATACAATCAATACATATGTTTATTTTATGTGATGATAAAAGGCTCATACAATACAAATATTTGTTTTGTGTTTTCTTTCACAGTGATAGCGACTCTGACTGGGATTGATGCAGGGGTGTGGATAGGCTCATTTGAACAACCTATTTTAGGCCTTGATATTATTATGAAACTTGACTACATTAAACATTTCTGAAGGAAAGGTGACATGGCAAATTAGACAACTGCAGGGATCTACAGTTCAGAACCATCATATTTGGACTATGAAAAAAAAAAATAAGTGTGGAACATTGGATATGGAACCAGAGTGCTTGACAGGTGTTGCCCCACCTTGCACAAAACAAAGGAAGCTATGGCCGCTCCTAACATCATACAATGTGGCACACCATGTTATCCAGCTACTCTGATGCTTCCTCCAGATACCACATTACTTTAACACGACTGTTGTGAGTTGGTTTTGGATCAGCTGCTTGATGGGTTTATTAAGAGTCAGCCGTTGGAAAACGCTGAGTTTCTTATACACAGATGTTTTAAACATTGTGGAGGGGGGGTGTGAGGAAGGCAGGCTGGGCAGTTACAACGGACAATGTGATAGTGACAGGCACATCAGCACAGGTGGTGGCTTTGACAGAAGCACATAAACAGGCTGAAGGAAAAACAGCTAATATCTACATAGACTCAAGGTATGATTTTGAAAAAAGGAGTCATATCACTGGGAGCTCCTGTGAAGAATGGACATTCTCACCTATACTGAATACTTTCCAGTTACCTGGACAAGTTGCAATTTTGAAAATGAAAGCACATGGGAAAAATCTTTACAGACAAGAGTAATGGTAATGATTTGGCTGACAGAGCTGCCAAGGCGGCTGCCAAAAGAACACCTGTCACCTAAACTGATTAGGAGATACATTGCAACACAGAGATATGCAAAGCAGTGCACCAAAAGATGAAGGTTGGGAATGGATGGCTGCAGGATGCAAACTCAATCAAGGTGTGTGGAAACAACCTGACCCTCCTTGGTGACACAGATCCACTCTTTGGGACACTTTGGTGTGGACAAGTTAGTTTATCGTTTAGTGGGCAAATGGTGGAATCCTGGTGTGCGGAAAGAGGCTGAGGCTGTTGTGGCGAATTGCAACATTTGTATGGAAAACACCACCAAAGGACGAGTGAAAGTACAGACACGACGAGCGCCTGCCCCACCAGGACCCTTCAGACATCTACAGCTTGATTATATCACGCTGCCCAACTGTATAGGACACAAAGGGCGGCAGGGTAGCCTAGTGGCTAGAGCGTTGGACTAGTAACCGGAAGGTTGCGAGTTCAAACCCCCGAGCTGACAAGGTACAAATCTGTCGTTCTGCCCCTGAGAGAGGCACTTAACCCACTGTTCCCAGGCCGTCATTGAAAATAAGAATTTGTTCTTAACTGACTTGCCTGGTTAAATAAAGGTAAAATAAAATTTTAAAAAGATGTGCTGGTCATTGTTGATCGTTTTTCACAATGGCTTGAAGCCTTCCCTACTAAGAAAGGAACTGCACAACACAACAAATTTTGATTTGAGAAATCATAGAAAGACAATTAAAAGAGTGGGGAATAACTCCAGAGGGGGGGACATGATGTCATGCCAGGACAGTGGGTGATGGTAAAAAGATAAGACATCAGGGCCAAAATGGGAAGGTCTTTATCAAGTTTTGCTCATAATGAGGTCTTCAGTTAAAGTCCAGGGAAAATGGATACATGTTGTCCATTTTGATGACAAAGCGGAGAATAAAGAACTGATTGATTAGCAATCGGGGGCCAATCTCTGTTGAAGCCTAGTAAGATGATCAGAACCTGATAAGATTCAATGCTGTATACCACAGTCATCATATTAGGGATATCTAGGTGAAATGTCCAACTTCTTCCTGAAAATCACGACATGCTTACTTAGGGAAATCTATATGAAACATCAATTTCTCTTGAAACCAGGACATGTTACTTTCACATTTGTTTCCTTTGTTACAGGTTATGAGAATCTACAGTCTGAAGCAATATCCCTTGATACAGGACTGTACTTGAAATGCTACAAGATCACCTGTGAAGTGCTCATTAGAGAAGTCCTTAACAACCAGTGGAACAGAAGAAGAATTCCTCACTACGGGCAGACTGCCAGAACATAAGTTCTAATATCAGTGTGGAAGAGCAGGTCACTTAAAGGACTTGGTGAATAATTACCTTGTCTACAAGACAATAATATTAAATTGTTCTATTGGCAATTCTTTATTTTGTGTTTCGTCCTAGTAGCGGATGTAGTAGGAATCATAAGGGACATCATTACACCTGTTAATACTTATTTTCTATAACTTTGTTTGAAATCTTATTGTAACAGCAAGTACAATATGGCCTTTGTGTGTTATAGAAATGCAAGGTGTAATGTGAATTATTTTGTTACTGCTAATGTTTTTGATACGGTCTATTTGTTAATGTGTTTTGTTTTCATGGTCTAGGGGGAGAAAAATATGTTGAAGATAAATACACAATGCAGAGGACGAGAGGACTAGAATCAACAATCAATGGAAAGTGTTTTTTTTTGTAGTTACGTGGGGCACGTTCTTATTGCTACAACCTGAAAAAGGATAGTCGTTATTTGACCATTGGCCCAGTTTATTGCAAGGAATTGTAATAGGTACAGGTTAGGGCTGAATTACAAAGTAGATCCTGTCCCTTTGTTTTGTGGAGAATCACTGAGGCCAGGGGAGCATGTACACATCTACCTCCGCATGATTTCGCCTGTTTAAGTATAAACTTATTTTCCTCCATCTGATTTGCTTTGGGGTCTGTTATTGAAGAATAACAACTTCTAGCACCACGCTTTGCACACTCTTCCCATTCTCTCAACAGCTTCATGAGGTAGTCACCTGGAATGCATTTCAATTAACAGGTGTGCCTGTGGAATTTCTTTCCTTAATGCGTTTGAGCCAATCAGTTGTTGTGACAAGGTAGGGTTGGTATACAGAAGATGGTCTTTTACCAAACAGGGCTAAGTCCATATTATGAAAAGAACAGCACAAATAAGCTAGTCTATCATTACTTTAAGACATGAAGGTCAGTCAATCTGGAAAATTTCAAGAACTTTTAAAAGTGTAGTCGCAAAAACCATCAAGCGCTATGAGGAGCGCCACAGGAATGGAAGACCCAGAGTTACCTCTGCTGCAGAGGATAACTTCATTCGCGTTACCAGCCTCAGGAATTACAGCTCAAATAACAGACACATCTCAACATCAACTGTTCAGAGGAGACTGCGTGAATCAGGCCTTCATGGTCGAATTGCTGCAAAGAAACCACTACGAAGAAGAGACTTGCTTGGGCCAAGAAACACGAGCAATGGACATTAGACCGGTGGAAATCTGTCCTTTGGTCTGTAAGTCCAAATTTGAGATTTTTGGTTCGAACTGCCATGTCTTTGTGAGAAGCAGAGTAGGTGAACGGATGATCTCCGCATGTGTGGTTCCCACCGTGAAGGATGAAGGAGGTGGTGTGATGGTGCTTTGCTGCTGACACGGTCTGTGATTTCAAGGCACACTTAACCAGTATGACTACCACAGCATTCTGCAGTGATACGCCATCCCATCTGGTTTGGGCTTAGTGGGACTATCATTTGTTTTTCAACAGGACAATGACCCAACACACCTCCAGGCTGTGTCAGGGCTATTTGACCAAGGAGAGTGATGGAGTGCTGCATCAGATGATCTGGCCTCCACAATCACCCGACCTCAACCCAATTAAGATGGTTTGGGATGAGTTGGACCACAGAGGGAAGGAAAAGCAGCCAACAAGTGCTCAGCATATGTGGGAACTCCTTCACAACTGTAGGAAAAGCATTCCTCATGAAGCTGGTTGAGAGAATGCCAAGAGTGTGCAAAGCTATCATCAAGGCAAAGGGTGGCTACTTTGAAGAATCTAAATTCTAAAATGTATTTCGATTTGTTTAACACTTTTTGGGTTACTATATGATTCTGTGTTATTTCATAGTTTTGTTGTCTTCACTATTATTCGACAATGTAGAAAATAGTGCAAATAAAGAACATTGAATGAGTAGGTGTGTCCAAACCTTTGACTGGTACTGTATATTAATTGATTAACCTAATGATGATGATTACCTGTCAGAGACGCAGTACCCTCCTCTCGGATTAGTTGTTTTGACTGTCTAGTAATAAACTGATCGATAGATGGATTAAATAATAGATTAACCTCACAGAGGTGTTTGATTTGTTTGGTGTACTGATTGATTCCATTCTAAATTGATCTGAACCTGTCTGAGAGCCTCCGTCTCCTCGCTGGCCACCATCCTTTCAGAAGAGGTGTTTTTGAGGCGGGCCTCTGCAGCCTCCAGCGCCATCTGCAGCTTTTCCATCTCCTTGATCACCTGTACCACAGAATGTAATAAACCACTTCATATTTTAGTATTAAAATTGTATTCCTGGACAAAAGAAGCATACTCAATGGTGATTATACATTGAAAGTAATTTCTTAGTCCAGGACTAGGAAGAAACTGGGCTTTGAAGTAAAATGTATTTCTCTCTGACCTGGTCCCTCTCACTCATGATGAGCCTGTACTCGTTGAACACAGAGTCTCTCTCCTCCTTGAACTTCTCACAGTCCTTTACTGCCTTCAGCTGGAAGTTCTTACAGCGCATCACCTCCGACTGCAGCCGCTCCATCTCCCGCTGCAGCACCTTGTTCTGGGCTGAAGACTTGTCCAGCTCCTGTTGTACAGAGTCAAACCTGGGGAGAGAAGGAGGTGTGTAGTGCTGTATAGGTGTTTGTAGTGTATAAACTATTCTCGTGGATTGTGCAGTGTGTGTTTACCTCCTCATAGACGTAGAGCAATGTTGTTGGTAGTGTATGGCCTTGTCTCGTTGTTTCAGCAACGTGTCCATCTGTTTCTGTAGTCGTCGGTTCTCTTCCTCCGCCTGCTCCAGCCTGCTCAGGTCAGTGTTGTGATTGGCAACTTTCTCACCGTAGCGTTTGCTCAGCGAATCATATTCCTTCCTCACCCCCTCCAGCTTGTCCATGGCTGTGTCGTACAGTTTGTTGAGAACCTCTGAGGAACCGTTCTCTCTCATCACCTGGAGGAAAGACACGGTCATCCAGCTGATGATTTTAGAACTTTACCTACATTTCATGTTCACAGTTCCCGTCTCTGTGTGAAACTATGAATTTAACAGGTTTACAATATACAGTTGACACATTACATTTTTTTTAGATGCATTCCTTCAGATTGATAGTGTGTGGCAATGTTATTGTTCTAAAGCACCAAGCCACAAGGAAACATTAACAAGCCAGAATGAGCATGGATTCATTTTTACACCAGTTAATCAGCAGAGGGCGACAGTGAGGAGATGCAGAATGGATTATTCAAGACCATTAGGCTGTGTTTATACAGGCAGCCCAATTCTGATATTTTGCCCGATTATTGGCAAAGGATCTAATAATAATTAGACAAAATATCAAAATTGGACTGCCTGTGTAAACGCAGCCTTAGATAGTATGGTGTAACTAACTAGGTTTAATTTTGCCGGCCTGTAAAATTACCTCTTCATCATTAAAATGCAATAACCTCCAGGATTGCTGAACTCTGTGGTAATTAGTGTGGGAGCAGGTGAGACCCCAGGGCAGTACTGATCCAGACTACATCACAGCATGTATAGGTATGTCTGTAGCCTTACAGGAGATGGAGACCTATATGCTGCTTAGTTCAAACACCTCCCCTGACCCTACAGAACTCTGAATGATGACTAGGTACCGGGGGGTATGTGTCTACACACCATTTACATGATCCATTGACATTGTCCTTAAACACTGCCCTTTACAGAAGCGCTCCGTATGCATCTCCAAGCAGTGTGTCTCCTGTCCACCGCAGTAGTCTACTCCCGGGATGTGTGGATGTGTGAAAGCCCGGCAGCCAAGTATAGGTCACAGCAACCTTGTGTGGTTGTGTGTGGATGTGTATGGTAGAGTGCTAAGAACCTTGGCGTGATCCTGGACAACACCCTGTCGTTCTCAACTAACATCAAGGCGGTGGCCCGTTCCTGTAGGTTCATGCTCTACAACATCCGCAGAGTACGACCCTGCCTCACACAGGAAGCGGCGCAGGTCCTAATCCAGGCACTTGTCATCTCCCGTCTGGATTACTGCAACTCGCTGTTGGCTGGGCTCCCTGCCTGTGCCATTAAACCCCTACAACTCATCCAGAACGCCGCAGCCCGTCTGGTGTTCAACCTTCCCAAGTTCTCTCACGTCACCCCGCTCCTCCGCTCTCTCCACTGGCTTCCAGTTGAAGCTCGCATCCGCTACAAGACCATGGTGCTTGCCAAGACCATGGTGCTTGCTGTGAGGGGAACGGCACCTCAGTACCTCCAGGCTCTGATCAGGCCCTAGACCCAAACAAGGGCACTGCGTTCATCCACCTCTGGCCTGCTCGCCTCCCTACCACTGAGGAAGTACAGTTCCCGCTCAGCCCAGTCAAAACTGTTCGCTGCTCTGGCCCCCCAATGGTGGAACAAACTCCCTCACGACGCCAGGACAGCGGAGTCAATCACCACCTTCCGGAGACACCTGAAACCCCACCTCTTTAAGGAATACCTAGGATAGGATAAAGTAATCCTTCTCACCCCCCTTAAAAGATTTAGATGCACTATTGTAAAGTGGCTGTTCCACTGGATGTCATAAGGTGAAAGCACCAATTTGTAAGTCGCTCTGGATAAGAGCGTCTGCTAAATGACTTAAATGTAAATGTAAATGTATGGTACCTCTTGCTGCTGCAGCCTCATGTCAGCCACCTCCTTCTGGCCATCACTGTGCATCCTGCGGAGCTCCTCACAGCTCTGCTTCAGGTGGTTGTGTTCCCTGACCAGCTGAGCGTGGTCTCTCCTCAACACCTCCAGCTCCTCCTTCAGCTGAGACTGGTCTCCTAACACACGGCTGTGGAGCATACTGGAGACCGAGAGGGAGAGGTCAAAACTGGGGGAGGGGAAGACACTGATGGCACATTCCTTAACACGGTCCGAATAGAATAGAGATTCTCCATGATCACATGGTAGTCAGACTAACACCAAACTGTCCTCCTGACTACAGAGTTTGGCCAGGCTGCTTGGTGTTGTAGGCACGATGGAGTCGATAATAAAAGGCAGCTCTACTGTTTTAAAGTTTGGTTCTCCTCAGTCTCACAAAAATCCCTCATGGACAACCGCACACAGAGCTCCCGAGCGCCGCCCCCTTCCCATAACACTGTTGGATTTTCAAATCTAAACAACGTGAAGTCTCAATCCCCCAGGAAATAAAAAAAACATTGAAGAGAACCAATCAAAGCTCAGCCCATTATTGTGCCAATACTGCTACAAAACTGATACCTGCTGGACTGTTAATTTATCACGGTACTCCACTTTGTTAACCTTTGTTTATCTGTCAGCCCTAGCCCGAACACAGGCCCTGTGTGTAGTTAACCAACCCTCGCTGTCCATTCATCGCCATTTTACCTGTTGTTGTTGTTGACTTAGCTAGCTCTCCCAATCAACACCTGTGATTGCTTTATGTCTCACTCAAATGTCAATATGCCTTGTATACTGTTGTTTATGATAATTATCATTGCTTTAGTTTACTGCGGAGCCCCTAGTCCCACTCAACATGCCGTAGATACCTCCTTTGTCCCACCTCCCACACATGCGGTTTTCTCACCCAGTATAACCAGCATGTCCAGAGATGCAACCTCTCTTATCACTCAGTGCCTGGGCTTACCTCCACTGTACCTGCACCCCACCATACCCATCTGCACATTATACCCTGAATCTATTCTAGCACACCCCGAAATCTGCTTCTTTTATTCTCTGTCCACAACGCACCAGACGACCAGTTTTGCAAGCCTTTAGCCGTACCATCATCCTACTCTGTTCCTCGGGTGATGTGCAGGCTAACCTAGGCCATGTGTGTCTCTAGGCACTCTCATTTGTTGACTTCTGTAATCGAAAAAGCATTGGTTTCATGCATGTTAACATCAGAAGCCTCCTCCAGTTTGTTTTTCTCACTGCTTTAGCACACTACGCCAACCCCGATGCCCTTGCCATGTCTGAATCCTAGCTTAGGAAGGCCACCAAAAATTCTGAGATTTCCATATCCAACTACAACATTTTCCGTCAAGATAGAACTGCCAAAGGGGGCAGAGTTGCAATCTACTGCAGAGATAGCTTGCAACATTCTGTCATACTTTCCAGGTCTATACCAAGACTCAACAGCCATAGTTTCTCAAATGACTGCCTCACCAACGACTTCGCAGATAGAGTTAAGTGTGTAAAATCGGAGGGCCTGTTGTCCGGACCTCTGGCAGTCTCTATGGGGGTACCACAGGGTTCAATTATCGGGCCGACTGTTTTCTCTGTATATATCAACGATGTCGCTCTTGCTGCAGGTAATTCCCTGATCCACCTCTACGCAGACGACACCATTCTGAATACATCTGGCCCGTCTTTGAACACTGTGTTAACGAAACTCCAAACGAGCTTCAATGCCATACAACACTCCTTCCGTGCCCTCCAAATGCTCTTAAACGCTAGTAAAACCAAATGCATGCTTTTCAGCTGCCCGCACCCACCCACCCGACTAGCATCACTGGACGGTTCTGACCTAGAATACGTGGACAACTACAAATACCTAGGTGTCTGTAAACTCTCCTTCCCGACTCATATCAAACATCTCCAATCCGAAAATCAAATCTAGAATCGGCTTTCTATGTCGCAACAAAGCCGCCTTCACTCACGCTGCCAAACATACCCTAGTAAAACTGACTATCCTACCGATCCTCGACTTCGGCGATGTCATCTACAAAATAGCTTCCAATAGTCTACTCAGCAAATTGGATGCAGTCTATCACAGTGCCAGCCGCTTTGTTACTAAAGCACCTTATACCACCCACCACTGCGACCTGTATGCTCTAATCGGCTGGCCCCCGCTACATATTCGTCACCAGCCTGCTCCAGGTCATCTATAATTCTATGCTAGATAAAGCTCCGCCTTATCTCAGCTCACTGGTCACGATAACAACACCCACCCGTAGCACGTGCTCCAGCAGGTATATCTCACTGGTCATCCCCAAAGCCAACACCTCCTTTGGCCACCTTTCCTTCCAGTTCTGTGCCGCCAGTGACTGGAACGAATTGTAAAAATCGCTGAAGCTGGGGACTTACATTTCCCTCACTAACTTTAAACATCAGCTATCTGAGCAGCTAACCGATCGCTGCAGCTGTACATAGTCCATCTGTAAATAGCCCACCCAATCTTACTACCTCATCCCCAAATAGTTTTTATTTACTTTGCTGCTCTTTTGCACACTCGTATCACTACTTACACACCATCATCTGCTCATCTTTCACTCCAGTGTTAATCTGCTAAATTTGTAATTATTCTCTACTATGGCCTATTTATTGCCATAACTCCTCATGCTATTTGCACACACTGTATATAAACTTACTTTTTTTTCTATTGTGTTGACTGTACGCTTGTTTATTCCATGTAACTCTGTGTTGTTGTTTCTGTCGCACTGCTTTGCTTCATCTTGGCCAGGTCGCAGTTGTAAATGAGAACTTGTTCTCAACTGGCCTACCTGGTTAAATAAAGGTGAGATAAAAATAAATAAAAACAGACGCCTGTCCTGGGCCCACTTCCCAAAACCATTTTTTATTAACGGTGGACTTGAAATCGCTCGTAAGGTAACGCCTGCCTCAGAGCACTCTTACAACAGCTCAGTGTGTTGTTAGATCACTGTCACTTTACACACAGAAGATCTCAGCTAGACAAAGAATGAAGATGTCTCTGTGACCGCCAAAAACTTAATAGTTGAATATAAATAGACTAAAACGTTTACAATGTTATAAACAAGCGAAGCAAGCAATGAAAACTGCGATAACAAAATGATATAATAGTTTGATTATTAGGCTAAAGATTGACATCACTTTCATATGTGCAATCGATAGACCTACGTAGTACAAAGCAATTAGATATATTGAAGCGGCACAGTAACCTATCTATAAGCTAATGTATTTCCCTGTAGCCTAACCAATAACCTAAAGGTCAACATATTAGGTCTATGGCAACGTTGCTCCACCATGCTTCATTATTTAAATTGTAGAATATCTATAGGTCTACTTGAAGCTCAATTTCTGCCACCCATACTTGACTTTGGCTTTATTAATTCATTCTTGCTCACCTCACACACACACACACCTTAAAATTATAGTTCAGGATTTTGGCAATGAAGCCCTGTCTCTACTTCCCCAGAGTCAGATGAACTCATGGATAGCATTTTTATGTCTCTGTGTCCAGTATGAAGAAGCTAGAGGTAAACTCAACAAAAAAAGAAACGTCCCCTTTTCAGGACCCTGTCTTTCAAAGATTTGTAAAAATCCAAATAACTTCACAGATCTTCATTGTAAAGGGTTTAAACACTGTTTCCCCATGCTTGTGCAATGAACCATAAACAATTAATGAACATGCACCTGTGGAACGGTCGTTGGGACAATAACAGCTTACAGATGGTAGGCAATTAAGGTCACAGTTATGAAAACTTAGGACACTGAAGAGGCCTATCTACTGACTCTGAAAATTACCAAGAGAAAGAAGCCCAGGGTCCATGCTCATCTGCATGAACGTGCCTTGGGCAGGCTGGCATGAGGACTGCAGATGTGGCCAGGGCAATAAATTGCAATGTTCATACTGTGAGACGCCTAAGACAGTGCCACAGGGAGACCGGACGGACAGCTGATCGTCCTTGCACTGGCAGACCACGTGTAATAAAACATGCACAGGATCGGTACATCCAAACATCACACCTGCGGGACAGGTAGAGGATGGCAACAACTGCCCGAGTTACACCAGGAATGGAAAAAAGTGCTCTTCACTGACGGCACCTCAGTACCTCCAGGCTCTGATCAGGCCCTACACCCAAACAAGGGCACTGCGTTCATCCACCTCTGGCCTGCTCGCCTCCCTACCACTGAGGAAGTACAGTTCCCGCTCAGCCCAGTCAAAACTGTTCGCTGCTCTGGCCCCCCAATGGTGGAACAAACTCCCTCACGACGCCAGGACAGCGGAGTCAATCACCACCTTCCGGAGACACCTGAAACCCCACCTCTTCAAGGAATACCTAGGAATAAGGGTAAGTAATCCTTCTCACCCCCCTTCTCCCCCAACAAGATTTAGATGCAAGTGGCTGTTCCACTGGTTGTCATAAGGTGTATGCACCAATTTGTAAGTCGCTCTGGATAAGAGCGTCTGCTAAATGACTTAAATGTAATGTAAATGTAAATGTAGTCGCGGTTTTGTCTCACCAGGGTTGAATGTCGGATTTGCGTTAATTGTCGAAGGAATGAGCGTTACACCGAGGCATGTACTCTGGAGAGGGATCGTGGAGAGAGGTTCCGTCATGGTCTGGGGAGGTGAGTCACAGCATCATCGGACTGAGCTTGTTGTCATTGCAGGCAATCTCAATACTGTGCATGGGAAGACATCCTCCCTCATGTGATACCCTTCCTACAGGCTCATCCTGACACGACCCTCCAGCATGACAATGCCACCAGCCATACTGCTCGTTCTGTGTGTGATTTCCTGCAAGACAGGGATGTCAGTGTTCTGCCATGGCCAGCGAAGAGCCCGGATCTCAATTCCATTGAGCACATCTGGAACCTGTTGGATCAGAGGGCGAGGGCTAGGGCCATTCCCCCAAAAATGTCCGGGAACTTGCAGGTGCCTTGGTGGAAAATCTGGTACAGTCCATGAGGAGGAGATGCACTGCAGTACTTAATGCAGCTGGTGGCCACACCAGATACTGACTGTTACTTTTACACCCCCCTTTGTTTTGGCATACTGGAAAAAGCGACATACAATTGGTATCCACAAACTATCCCTTTAATTGCATGCACGCACACACCTTCCATGCCATGGATTACCACATATAGGCTACCTATGGCAGCAGGCAGCCTAGCGGTTAGAGCGTTGGGCCAGTAACCGAAAGGTTGCTAGATGGAATACCCGAGCTGACAAGGTAAAAATCTGTCGTTCTGCCCCTGAACAGGCAGCTGTTCCTAGGCCGCCATTGTAAATAAGAATTTGTTCTTAACTGACTTGCCTTGTTAAATAAATATATTTTTTTTTACCCTGGTAAGTGATTAAAAGCATGACAGGTACACATCCTGTCAGTTGACTAAAGCATTTGGTAGGCCTATAGAACATAACTTGATAGCAATCCATTATCAATTGACTATGAATGATAGACCTGCCAACATGGACGCATTATGCGTAACAACTACGCAATTCTCTGTCCATGTACGAAGGTATGAGATCCGAGTTAAAAGTACGCAGAAATGAATAGGGCTGGATTTATTTTATTTTATATTTTACATTTGAATAAAAAAATCCATCCACTGAGTAAATCTAACATCCTGATTCTCGAGCTGCAACACACAGACATGTACAGAGTGTGTCAACGGACATGGAGATTAATACATCATTATTCAACGTAGCTGCCCGGTGTCTGCCCCTCCTGTTTGTTGTGATTCTGAGTTTGCCGACTGTCCGCTGTAGGTAAACACATGGACAAATCCCTTATCGACTACATGTGTTGTGGAAAGGTAAACACTAATTGTTTCAAGTTAACCTTTGCGAACATCAGATGGACATTCAGTGGGTTTTAAAGTGCCAGCAGTTCACTCGCATTTGCTAGTGAAAGACATTTAAATGCAAATACGAAAAATAACTGGTCGCATGTGCGCGAGTGTCATGGACATTTAATTCTGCATCCATTAGGTGTATTTTCCACGTAACAAACATTACAAGGATCACGCAACCTGATAGACTAACTGTAATTACTAACTGTGATCCACGTCACAAAAAGCACTACAGAAGTATAATAAAACTAAAAGTAATATAAACATCTTGGCATGAAATGGAGTGGGGAGTTTAGGAGACTGCGTGATGAAGAATGAATGAGTGTCTGGTATTAGCTATAGAGGCAATGCTTCTATAGACTCACAAACTGAGCGTGGGGGGGGGGGTAAACACCAATTCTGAGCGGTGCTACAAGCACGAGTTGAATCTCCAATTTGCCGCGCGCGTCTGGTACTCTAAAAAGTTGAACAGGGTTGGCAGATCTACAACTCCTTAAATCAGATAATCCCCATTACATTTCAATAAAAACACATCATTAGCACATCAATGTTCTTTCAATTAGTGTAATTGCAGCACCAGGCACTTCCCCAGTCTAAGTGAGTAAAACCATGATGCCATACAACCTCTCATTATTCCCATCTAATTAGTCTATTCAGAAACAGTAGAGGAACAGAGGATTCCTGACATTAGGCTGGGAAGTGTCGTCTAGGACCACTAAAGGTCCATCTCTACCCAGACATGACACGTCTTTCTTTCAACAACCCAGTCAGTCAGTCGACCAACCCTCCCACCCAATCAGTGATGTGATGGTGGTACTCACTGGTAGAAGTCAGCCTCCTTGACAGCCTCCTCACATCTCTTCAGAGTCTTGGTGTGTTGGTTCTGTAGAGTCTGGAGATCTGCCATGGCCCCCATACACTGGTTTTTCAGACGCTCGTAATCATGGCTGGCTTTGGAATTTGGCCTTTGGGGAGACGAGACAATAAGATGCTACACTATATAAGAACTACCAACTGAGACCTGGTCTACAAGGGCAGCCCAATGTCAGTTTAGATATAAGAGTTAGATAGAACCAAGGCATGCAGAGGACCCAAAGGAAAATGCATCCATGAGTCAACCCAGAGCTGCAGAGCTCAGCAAATTGTATGAACGGTTCCTAATTTGCACGCAGACTGGAATTTGATTGTCTTGGTACATTTGGTTAAATGCAAAGTACCTCTAATTAAAATGGTAAAATGTCATAACTGAGTCATGTCAAACTATACCTCTCTCTCCTACACTTCAAATCCACCAGGCATCCCTCCCTGTTCTGAATTGCGTTTTAAACAACCTGATACCCGGAACTCACGAGGGCTTTCATAAACTGAACAGGATGGTTGCCTATCAATTTATGTCAACAGTACTGATCGTAAAGCCAGATGACAGGGAGGGCAAGAGACTTGATAGGACCTTAAATAAACTCAGTCAGAGGCAGGGCTACTTTGCAACTTTCAGACTACTCTTCATAGATGTGTCAGCAGTTTGTTGACTAAAATCATTGGATTGTAGCCCTTTTCCCTGAGAGCACGTCTGCCTATGAGTGATTAACTAACTATTGTGCATCCCTCTAGAGAATGCTTCATAAAAATGTTTGTAAACATGACCAATCATAAACCTACAGGTCAATATCCTGAAAGTAATGACCGACAGAGCGAAATTAACAAAATGTTAGTGTCTATTGTAGCAGACCACGTGTGATGTAGTTCAGGTGCTTAGGGACAGCACAACAATGGCTGATTTCCTTGAATTTTATGATTAGCTAGACGGTATTCTGTCTAAATCTTGCATTTTGACTACTTGTTGCATAGAGACATTCAGTAAAGATGATCTACTCTACTTATATATAGATGTTGTATTTGACCAATTGTTGGATTAATACATTGATTTACAGAATAAAGAATAAAGACTATCCACTCTGCTCCGTCTCCTCAGTCATGTGGTGGGTGGAGGATGTCTGTACCTGCAGTCGTCGAAGGTGGTGCCGGGTGATGCCAGGGCCAGGCGCTTGCGGAGCTCGTCCCTCTCACGGGTCACCTGGCGCAGCTGGAACAGGATGGTGTCCAGGTTGTCACCAGCTGGCCGGTTGTCGTTGAGGGCTGGGGGCGGAGACGAGGCTGAGCCGGTACCGGGGGGTGAACCTGCAACAGTGAGTATGTCACCACGGGCAAGAGCAGCTCACCGCCACCGGAATTCATGTTACAGGAAGGAGAGGGGTTGGGAGAAGATTAAATGGACGCTTGCATCATAATATCAACCAAACACAGAAATACCTACGGTTATAAAAAAAACATTTTATAAGCGCAGTCCTTCATATTGGAAGAACACTAGAGTTCAGCGAGAATTGATTGGATAACCTCTAACTTGAAGTGATTCTTGATCTGATTCTTCTCCTGTGTCTCATTCTGGGTAAAATAGGGTTATACCACAGGCCATAGGTCTACCACATCTGACCTGAGTTAAACAGGTTATTTACATAAACAAGAATTAGACTTGCAAGTTGACATTAATGTATTATTCAGGTGAAGGCTGAGATAAGGCACATAAATCCCAAGTTAGGATTTCAGCTAACAAACAGGAAAGAGTAACCTCACTTGAACCTCATGCAACTTTGTCAACTTCTACTAGACTGGCCTAATACTGTATTAATGTTGGATATGAGTGCAATGTTCCTCAAAAACTCAGTTATCACCACCAGCAGACTGGGACAGAAAATTATGATTAAATGCAACACAGCAAGTCTAGACTATGACGAAACAAACAAACCTAAAGTGGTTGAGGCCTTGTCCTTGACATTCTCAACCAATTCACTATCAAAGAACTGCTTTAGCACAGCATATTCTGATATGAAATTCCTCTAATATTTTCCATTAAAATATCCAAATTTTCCAAGAATAGCCTCAGATCCACAAGGCAACAATGCTGGTAATCTCAGACAGCAGCATACTAGAGATAATATTTATATCTGATAAAACATATTTCCGGTACTTTTTGTCTGGCTGGCTTATGCAGAGTCTCTGGGGCACTTTTATCACGTTGCATTAAGCAACAGATTTGTGTAGTCGTACAAAAAGACAATTTAAAAAAGGTAAATTGAGGAACTAGAAAATAAAAGATTAATAGTCTACATTGAAATTAATAATTTCCCCTGTTCCCTTAGCTACGATTATGACATTTGTTCTGGAGGTCGACCGATTATGATTTTTCAATGCCGATACCGATTATTGGAGGACCAAAAAAAAACAATACCGATTAATTGGACGATTTTTAAAATGTATTTGTAATAATGAGAATTACAACAATACTGAATAAACACTTATTTACCTTAATATAATACATCAATAAAATCAATTTAGCCTCAAATAAATAATGAAATGTGTTCAATTTGGTTTAAATAATGCAAAAAAGTGTTGGAGAAGGAGGTAAAAGGGCAATATGTGCCATGTAAAAAAGCTAACGTTTAAGTTCCTTGCTCAGAACATGAGAACATATGAAAGCTGGTGGTTCCTTTTAACACGAGTCTTCAATATTCCCAGGTAAGAAGTTTTAGGTTGTAGTTATTATAGGACTCTCTCGCTCTCTCTATGCCATTTGTATTTCACATACCTTTGACAATTGGATGGTCTTATAGGCACTTTAGTATTGCCAGTGTAACAGTATAGCTTCCGTCCCCCTCCTCGCCCCTATCTGGGCTCGAACCAGGAACACATCAACAACAGCCACCCTCGAAGCATCGTTACCCATCGTTCCACAAAAGCCGCGGCCCTTGCAGAGCAAGGGGAACAACTACTCCAAGTCTCAGAGTGAGTGACCAATTGAAAAAGCTATTAGCGCGCACCCCGCTAACTAGCTAGCCATTTCACATCGGTTACACCAGCCTAATCTCGGGAGTTGATAGGCTTGAAGTCGTAAAAGGCTCAATGCTTGAAGCATTTTGAAGAGCTGCTGGCAAAATGCACGAAAGTGCTGTTTGAATGAATGCGTACAAGCCTGCTGCTGCCTACCATCGCTCAGTAAGACTGCTCTATCAAATATCAAATCATAGACTTAATTACAACACAATAACACACAGAAATACGAGCCGTAGGTCATTAATATGGTCGAATCCGGAAACTATCATTCCGAAAACAAGACGTTTATTCAGTGAAATACGGAACCATTACGTATTTTATCAAGCGGGTGGCATCCAGAAGTTTAAATATTCCTGTTACATTGCACAACCTTCAATGTTATGTCATAATTACGTAAAATTCTGGCAAATCAGTTCGCAACGAGCCAGGCGGCCCAAACTGCTGCATATACCCTGACTCTGCGTGCAATGAACGCCAGAGAAGTGACAATTTCACCTGGTTAATATTGCCTGCTAACCTGGATTTCTTTTAGCTAAATATGCAGGTTTAAAAATATATACTTCTGTGTATTGATTTTAAGAAAGGCATTGATGTTTATGGTTAGGTACAGTCGTGCAACGATTGTGCTTTTTTCGCAAATTCGCTTTTGTTAAATCATCCCCCGGTTGGCGAAGTTGGCTGTCTTTTTTAGGAAATAGTCTTCACACAGTTCGCAACGAGCCAGGCGGCCCAAACTGCTGCATATACCCTGACTCTGTTGCAAGAGAAGTGACACAATTTCCCTAGTTAAAATAAATTCATGTTAGCAGGCATATTAACTAAATATGCAGGTTTAAAAATATATACTTGTGTATTGATTTTAAGAAAGGCATTGATGTTTATGGTTAGGTACACGTTGGAGCAACGACAGCCCTTTTTCGCGAATGCGCACCGCGTTCGATTATATGCAACGCAGGACACGCTAGAAAAACGAGTAATATCATCAACCATGTGTAGTTAACTAGTGATTATGATTGATTGAATGATTGTTTTTCATAAGATAAGTTTAATGATAGCAAGCAACTTACCTTGGCTTCTTACTGCATTTGCGTAACAGGCAGGCTCCTCGTGGAGTGCAATGTAATACGGCCAAATCGGTGTCCAAAAATACCGATTTTAGATTGTTATGAAAACTCGAAATCGGCCCTAATTAATCGGGCATTCCGAGTAAATCGGTCAACCTCTAATTTGTTCCATCATTTTATTGACCTACAGATCAAGAAAAAAGCATGTTTTTTTCTACTAAGCTGCTGGAGGCAAATAGTCTATCCTAATACTTTCAAATATCCCTTTACCTTGTCTTTGCATCTCTTCCTTGTGAACACCTATAGGGGAAACACCTAGATCATCTAAACATGACTACGGTGTGATACAGGACGTGTTTAGTTAGCCTACCAAGGGCTGTTACGATGACTGTATTACCGCCAAACCTTCGGTCACAAGTTATGGTCATGTGGAATTTGACCGCAGTCGTTTAGTCATGGTAACTAGGCTTCTCCAAGCTCAGATGCTGGTCATTAGTAGCCTACTAAACGTGGTAACTGCCTGGTACTTGGCACTCTATTGTCCCTCTAATCAATGCAAATATAATAGAACATCTAAATCAAACAGTTCATGAGAACCATGAGCTCATGTTGAGCAACATTTTAATAGGTTATGCAATTGCGTGAGAAAACAGTGATTTCCTCCATTAAAAAGAGGATCCAACAGCTTTCTATAGGCTATGCCTACTATATTTATTTCTCAACTTTCCTAATATTAAGCACATTGTTTACCTTTACAGCAGGAGTATAGTCTACATGGCTGGCATGACAAACCACACGGGGAAAAGCGTCCTCCATTCACTATTTAAGTGCATAGATGACATGTATTTTTTCCCACTGCCCCCGTTTCCATACAGGTGCATGATAATGGTCCATTCTAAATCAAAACTAAATCTCACATATATTATTTAGTATATGTAAAGACACGATTAAATCAAGAATAGTCTGATGGGTGACAATATTAGACTATCACTTGTGAGCGCTGTATTGTCACTTGTGAATGATGCCCAGAATGTGCAGTAAGACAAGACAGTCGGTGTAGAGCCTAACTGGCATACATAGTCGGCGCGTGAGTTTCAACTTTGGGGAAGATCATTTTTACCATAAAAATGCACCTTTATAATAAAGGATTACATTAATAAATCACATTTGCGGTCACTTTTGAGAAAACATCATTTTGGAACATTCGCGCTTACAGCCTACTGTCGTGAGCACATTGCTGCACTTATAACGTGAAGAAAGAGCCTAATAGTTCATCAACATTTTAAGCTAAACGTTCTGATCTGTTGCATCAGCCTCATTGCTTTTAAAATGTTTGATGCGAGTGGTTGTATTCATTTTGGATCTATAGCATCTCACAACTGTCCCAAAGCATGTTTGGAATATTTATTTATTGCACAGAAGGACAAGTTAACCAATAGAATGTCAACTTTTGCACTATGGGGCATAGTAGAATGACATAGGCTAGTACTTTTGCTGTTTGTTAGGCTTACTCACCTTGTTGGTTGATGAACATTAGGCTAAATGTGGACAGTTCTGCTAAACATCTTCAATATGCGCCTCAGAATTTGATAAGAGGGAAGTGCAGTTGCGTCCCCAATGTGTCAGTCTTCACTTGTAGTCTACTTCTAGCTGAGATGCCTGTGAGAAGGAACCAATCACGTGACAGGCATTGGCTAATAAGAATTGAGATATCTGAGAGAGCCATGTGAGTGAGGTGCTTCGGAGCACGGCAGCTCAGAGAAGGGAATTATAATATTCAGCCCAAAAGCAAAACGGCCACTGGCTGCAAAAAGCATGTTTTCTTTAAATAGGCATTACGGCCACACAAGGGGAACGCCGCCGTGAAATTTGAGGCATGTTGAGAATAGTATCAAGTGTGAATGAGAGACTGATGAAGTGTGTACAGCCTGCACTGCCTTCCATGCTACTTTTTTCAAATCATCATTAGAGTCGCATCATGCAGCCTTAGAATGCATTAAAAATCCAAACATATAGCCCAACGTTGCACAAATAACCTTAAATTGTGCATATAGGAGGACATGTTTCTTTGTTAACCGCTCAACACAGAATAGCTGCATGTCCGCACTCCCTCGGAAACCATTTGTAGAAAATATCATTTTTATTTTATTCGGCTATGTTCAATTGTATTCTTCATACTATAAAATAATGCCACGGAATACTAAGCAAACCTTGTCTGCTAAATGAACTAGTGTAGCCCACAGCCATATGGAGTAGCCAGAACAGGACAACTCAAGAGTATGATATTTTGTTCTTCTGAAATAGACCACAATTTCTTTATATCACGTTTCTTTAGACCGGTCTAAAATAAATAAATAATTTATTGTGATGGTGTAGGCTATATTAAATGGATTTATTCAAAAAGGTCTGTATCAGTGGCTTTTAGACTATGTGTGGAAGCAAGGAGATTCAAAACATGTTTATGTCAATTACCATGAGACTGGCAGTTATTTGCTTGACAATCACCGGCTGACAAAATGTCATAACCGCCACAGCACTAACACGGAACCCAAACCGGCTGCGCGCGCGTGCGCTATCGTGCATACATTTATTTTGTCCCCCTACACCAAACGTGATCACGACAAAAGTTAAAATATCAAATCAAACTCTGAACCACTGAAATTAATATGGGGACAGGTCGAAAAGCTTTGAACATGTATGGCAATTTAGCTTGTTAGCTTGCACTTGTTATCTAATTTTTCCTATTTAGCCATCTTGCAGTTGCTAGCTAATTTGTCCTGGGATATAAACATTGAGTTGTTATTTTACCTGAAATGCACAAGGTCCTCTACTCTGACAATTAACCTGTTACTCCTATAGGGGCAGTATTTCATTTTTGGATAAAAAGACGTGCCCGTTTTAAGCGCAATATTTTGTCACGAAAAGATGCTCGACTATGCTTGGAATTGATAGTTTTGGAAAGAAGACACTCTGACGTTTCCAGAACTGCAAAGATTTTCACTGTGAGTGCCGTTGAACAAAAGCTTCAGGCAAAACCAAGATGTTTGAGCGACCAGGAAATGAACAGGATTTCTGAAGGTACGTTTTCCATGATCGCCTTATATGGCTGTGAATGCGACAGGAATGAACGGACACTTTCTAGCGTTTCCCCAAGGTGTCTGCAGCATTGTGACGTATTTGTAGGCATATCATTGGAAGATTGACCATAAGAGACTACAATTGCCAAGTGTCCCGCACGGTGTCTGCGTGGAAATTGGTGCGCAAAAGTCAGCTACCAGTATTTTTCCATCCGAATCAGAGAACAAAGAAGGCTTCTAGGACTGCCATTTCAATGAAGAGATATGACAAAACACCTTGAGGATTGATTCAAACAACGTTTTCCATGTTTCAGTCGATATTATGGAGTTAATTCGGAAAAAAGTTCGACGTGTAGGTGACTGAATTTTCGGTTAGTTTCGGTAGCCAAATGCATAGTAACAAAACGGAACGTTGTGTCCTACACAAGAATCTTTCAGGAAAAACTGGACATCTGCTATGTAACTGAGAGTCTCCTCATTGAAACATCTGAAGTTCTTCAAAGGTAAATTATTTTATTTGATCCCTTTGCTGGTTTTTGTGAATATGTTGCGTGCTAAATGCTAACGCTAAATGCTAAGCTAGCTATTTTCTCTGGTTCTAAAGCATATTTTGAAAATCTGAGACGACAGGATTGTTAAGAAAAGGATAAGCTTGAGAGCAGGCATATTTATTTCATTTCATTTGCGATTTTTAGAAATCGCTAACGTTGCGTTATGGTAATGAGCTTGAGGCTGTAGTAACGCGACCGCATGCGGGATGGGACGGACTATGAGGTTAATCCACACATAAAACGGCCAACCGATTCGTTTCTAGTCATCTCTCCTCCTTCCAGGCTTTTTCATCTTTGAACTTATATGGTGACCGCATCTAAACCTTCATAGTATTACCACGACGACTGACAAAACAGTTCATCTTTCAATCACCCACGTGGGTATAACCAATGAGGAGATGGCACGTGGGTACCTGCTTCTATAAACCAATGACAAGATGGGAGAGGCAGGACTTTCAGCGCAATCTGCGTCAGAAATAGAAATGAGTTCTATTTTAGCCCTTGGCATCGCAAACGCTCGTTGGCGCGCGCGAGCAGTGTGGGTGCAATATTTGAATAACATGGATTTCTACATTTATTTTGCGCCACTCACGCATGCAACGTGTCTGGTCAGCATGTAAGCCTACACCCCTCTACGTCCCTTCACCCTCTCTCTTTTAGTTTACACCTCCTTCCCACTCATCCCAGAACAGAAGCAGGCCTGTCAGGGAGGCCGACAGACAGAGACAGGCCCATCTCTCTATACCTCTACCTCCCTCCCTCACTTCCCAGAACAGAAACAGAAGGAGGAGCGGGCCAGACCAAGAGACAGATGGACCGGCAGGCAGAGCCACGCAGGCAGGAACTCGGAGGATTATGTGCCATCCTTGGCATCAGGTTGGGCCTTTAAGGGTTTACGTAACACCCAGTGATGCTGAGTCATTTGGACCCCTGTCAAGCTCTGGCACTAAGTGAGTGTTAAGAAGGAAGCATGGTGAATACACACAGAAAATGTTGTAGGCCCAATACTTACCAACACTGCTTAGGGAGCTGCTACTCTCAGAATCTGAGGGCATGGTGGAGAGAACACTGTATGTAGAGCCTGCAGAGACAGTGATGAGGTGGAGAAGAGAGTAATCAGTAACCAGTCAAAAAGAAGACCACGAAATCAGGTGTTTTACATTGAAGTCGTTCTTGAAACAAATGGTTTGGTTTGTCAATCGATGAATTAGTATTGTAAAGTTAGCGTCATAACCCAATACAAATATGCATGAAAAAAAAATGGACAAATATATCTTCTCCTGTACTTATGATTTTAAAACCTGTTAGGGAAGTCGAGAATTTAAGCAGCTTTTTGCTAAAAATCGCGCAACATTTCAGCGCCCTGCTATTCATGCCAGGAATATAGTATATGCATATGATTAGTATGTGTGGATAGAAAACACTCAGACGTTTCTAAAACTGGTTAAATCACGGCTGTGACTATAACAGAACGTGTGTTTCATCGAAACGTGCAGGAAAATCTGATAACTGAAAATGGAAATAAATATCCATGCGCTACTTCCAGGAATTGTTCAAGAAGAACCGAATTAAATGAGGCCGAAGTTGCAGTGCCTACAGCTTCCACACGATGTCTAGAGTCTTGTCATTTGATTCGGCTTTGATTCTTGGTCAAACCGACACAAGGGAACCGATTCCCTCCGGTCACCGACCGGATGTTTTGGTTGAGATTTCTGCAGACATTATGTTCCGACGGACACCTATAGAATTTACATCGCCTCCTGATGCATTTTATCGCTTATTAACGTGTACTAATACCTAAAGTTGCATTACAAAAGTATTTCGAAGTGTTTTGTGAAAGTTTATCGTCAACTTTTTTAATTTTAAAAAATGACGTTACGTTATGAAACGCAATTTTTTTTTGTTTATCACACAGTCTTCATAGATCGATATCTTGGCTATATATGGACCGATTTAATCGAAAAAATACCCAAAATGATGTTTATGGGACATCTAGGAGTGCCAAGAAAGAAGCTCGTCAAAGGTAATGAATGTGTTATATTTTATTTCTGCGTTCTGAGTAGCCCCCGGCTATCGCAAAATCTGTCGTTAGGTGACGGTGCAGTATTTGGGGGATACATGCTATCAGATAATAGCTTCTCATGCTTTCGCCGAAAAGCATTTTACAAATCTGACTCGGTAACTAGATTCACAACGAGTGTAGCTTTAATTCAGTATATTGTATGTGCATTTTAATGAAAGTTTGAGTTTTATCAAAAACTATAGGTGGCGTACTTGAAATTTCCGCTGATATATGTTCCCACCACGGGACCACTGCCTTAACATTAACACATCTTTATTCATGTCCCCTCTCGCTCTCCATGCAACTAGTACAATGCTTTGATGTATATTTCCTGTATGGCCCTGCTAGTCAAGCAGTGTCACAGTTAGAAAGGAGAAAATCGCATTCTAGGTCAAGCAGCACATGGAGACAGCACTCAGGACTATGGTGCCATATTTGCATAGTGCTACACACTTCTAAAGGCTTCTTTCTGCATGCTTCCCAGCAAAAACATTTCCAAAAAAGGTCATGCATATATTATGACGTTGTTGTTTGTTTTGGACTTAGGTAAGGGTTTTTTCAGCTGTTCGGGCACAATATTTTCTCAAGGCAAGCCAAAGTCAGTCACTGAAGTCTACTCCCTTTGTTGGTGATTTGTCAACAGTAGGGATTCTTCAATAAAGACTGTCGTCACTCAACGAGAGACGACTCGTTTTCAAGCACATTTTTTCCATTGAGAAATACTGGACCAAACATCTTAGATGTAAAATTGCATGATTAAGAGCTCCTTGACAAAAAGCTGAAACTAATGACTGATTTGAGTTCTTAGATTCATTTTGACTATTTTTTTTGTAGTTCATACTGGCAATGGCATCTCAAAATGGACAAACAGTACTATTGCCGCTTTATTCTTGTTTTTCAAGTGATGGTCTTTTAAGGGAGTATGCGAGCACACTAGTTTGGTTCGCCTAGCCAACCTCAAGCATGCAGACTCCTTTACGCCCAAGGGAGATTTAATTTGATCTTTAAACGTTTTAGTCGTTTAGCAGACTCTAATCTAGAACGATTTACAGGAGCAATTAGGGTTAAGTGCCTTGCTCAAGGGCACAGACAGATTTTACCTAGTCGGCTTGGAGATTTGAACCAGCGACCTTTCGGTTACTGGCCCAATGCTTTTAACCACTAGGCTACCTTTTCATGTAGAGGAATCCATAGAGGGAGCTATACAAGGTCATGCTGCTGGACATCACAACTCTAGCTGCAGCTACAACAGATCAGCAACATAGGAGTTTAACCCTTTGCGGAGTGAGTTCTTAGAATGTCATCATTCTCAGTGTTCCACTTTGGAATTTTTACTTCAGTACAGACTAAATGAGCAGCCCATGCTGTTGTCATCTTTAAGAATCAGTTAGGTTTGCCATAGTACATAATATAGACATACTGTTTATTGCTCCTTTGAGTATTAAGAAGACAAACAGATATACATATAGCTGGTTATAGTCTAATGAGTATATTGTGATCAACTGAGATGTGCCTCTGTCACACTTCAAGCAGGCATAAGACTGCAATTAAAGGAGAAGGTTTTTTATTTTTATTTTTTACAACCAAATCTATTTATGTAAATGGCATGTTATAGAATGGTCCAGACACCTTTGTGATTTCACATGTTTTCGATAAAGTTACCCCAAAACAGCAAATCACTTCCTCATCCTCATTGTGTAGTATATGGGGGCCCCCAAAATACACCTCCAAACATAATTTTAGAAATGGCAAAGCTCTCAGTAAAGTGATGCAGGTCTTTAGATGTTGTACACATGAAAGAATTGTGTCACTCAGAACTTTATCTGCAATGTTATATTCTCTTTTGCGCTACTCGAGCCATTTCATTTTCCATGTAGCCTGCCTGCTGCTACAGGTAACTGCCAAAATAAAAAAGGTAAGCACCTCACGCTTTCAATATAAATTGTATCACTCATTACACAAGTGTTCCCTTTATTTAATGTATTTTTTATTTTACCTTTATTTAACCAGGCAAGTCAGTTAAGAACAAATTCTTATTTTCAATGACGGCCTGGAACAGTGGGTTAACTGCCTTGTTCAGGGGCAGAACGACAGATTTGTACCTTGTCAGCTCGGGGATTCAATCTAGCAACCTTTCGGATACTAGACCAACACTCTAACCACTAGCCTACGCTGGCAGTTACCTGTAAAATGGACGGAGAGGTATCGCTTGAGTCACAACAAAATGGATTATAACGTTGCGGATGAAGTTCCCACTTCCTGGTTTGATTTTTCTCAGGTTTTCACCTGCCATATGAGTTCTGTTATACTCACAGACATCATTCAAACAGTTTTTAAAACTTCAGAGTGTTCTATCCAATACAACTAATAATATGCATATATTAGCTTCTGGGCCTGAGTAGCAGGAAGTTTCCTCTGGGCATGCTTTTCATCCGAAAGTGAAAATGCGGCCTCCTATCCCAAACAGGTTAAAGTGTGTCCTCTAAAACCCAGTCATGACACACACCAAAGACAGGGTTTTTTCTGAATCAAAGAAGGGACTTGGGTGGTGGGCATGGAGTGGAGACATTTGAGTTTTAAAGCAAACTTCCTGCAATTCTATGCATTTTGCTCTGGCTAATCCTGTGTTATTTTACTCTGGCTAATCCTGTGTTATTTTGCTCTGGCTAATCCAGTGTTATTTTGCTCTGGCTAATCCTGTGTTATTTTGCTCTGGCTAATCCTGTGTTATTTTGCTCTGGCTAATCCTGTGTTATTTTGCTCTGACTAATCCTGTGTTATTTTGCTCTGGCTAATCCTGTGTTATTTTGCTCTGGCTAATCCTGTGTTATTTTGCTATTGCTAATCCTGTGTTATTTTGCTATTGCTAATCCTGTGTTATTTTGCTCAAAAATAGTATCTACCGCTAAATTCATTGTTTTGGGAATTCTCAATTCTCCCTGACTGTCTAGCTTTTACTTTGGTGATTGATAATGTCAATTATTATATTATAATAAAACATAAATCCATTATAGTTTCTACATTCTTTATATCTGAGTTAAGTCATTTAAGTTAACAAAGCGTTGTTGTACAAATTTGAATTAGGTGACCCTAAAAAAATCCCAAGGATTTCAATGGCAGAAAAATCTCACCAAGGGAGTGATAACATCAAGAGGGCATCGATCAAATCCCATTACCCCAGATCTGCTGTGTAGGCTATAGCCCTTACAACGCCAAGCCTGTTGTAGAAGAAAGGTGACTGGCTTTTAATCTTTTCTGACACTCCCTGAAGCTCGGCCTCTGCTGCTGCGCTCCACTGGGGAACACAGAGGATTTCACATTGTTCTAGCTGACATGAGAACTGCACACTACTACTAGTCTGCTGCACACTGAAGGCACACTTTTGACTAATTTTCCCAGTTTGCTTAAGCCTGCTAACTGAGGAGTGTTAATTCACCTGTTTCCATACATGTTTCATTTTAAAACATGTATCTTACGAAAGGAGTTGTTTAATCTAAATGCTTAGTTATTAATCTGTACATGGAATCGTATATGTTTTTTTCAACCATTTTTTCCCCTAGTCTTTACAGGAAAATGCCAAGGGCGCTATCTGTTTTGTGGAGACATTTCACTGCAGCTAATGTAGAAGGAGAAGCTGTGGACATTTGCAAATACTGTGCCAAATCGCATGTGAAGAAGGCAACAAAATGCAGAATTCCCTCAGCGCTCACATCAAGAATCCTCTGACAGAAGTCCCTCTACTTCTATTCGAGGTGAAAATAAGGTGTCTGATTCATCATCGATAACAGCTCATAGACCTCCTGGAATCATTTGTTTTTTTTACTCAATGGAGGAACGTATTCAGAGAAATTATGATGAATGTCTTGCTCAAGGTGTGTATGCAACTGGTTCACCTCTGATGATCACAGGCAATGTGTATTGGAAGAGATTTCTGAATGTTATTTGCCCAGCATACACCCCTCCAACCAGACATGCGTTATCTACTCATTTGCTGGATGCAGAGTTCAACAGAGTTCAAGTGAAGGTCAAGCAAATCATAGAGTTGGCAGACTGTATTGCAATCATCTCTGATGGGTGGCCGAAAGCTTGTGGGCAAGGAATAATTAACTACACCATCTCCACCCCTCAACCAGTATTCTACAAGAGCACAGACACAAGGGATAATGGACACACCGGTCTCTACATTGACTGACTTCAGCTTATCTGCAATGACCTTGGACCAGAGAAGGTATGTGCACTAGTGACAGACAATGCTGCGAAACATGAAGGCTGCTTGGTCACTGGGGAGGAGTCCGACCCTCACATCACACCCATTGGCTGTGCTGCTCAAGTATTGAATCTGCTCCTCAAGGACGTCATGGCACTGAAAACAACGGATACAATCTACAAGAGAGCCAAGGAAATGGTTTGTTATGTGAAGGGTCATCAAGTTACAGCAGCAATCTACCTCACCTAGCAAACAGAAGAATAAGGGCACCACATTGAAGCTGCCCAGCAAAACCCGTTGGGGTGATGTTGTCATCATGTTTAACAGTCTCCTGGAGGGGAAGGAGTCTCTCCAAGAAATGGCCATATCAGTCTGCCGATATGGACAGCCCCATCAAGAGGATCCTCCCGGATGAAGTATTTTTGGAGAGAGCGGTAAGCAGTCCGAAACTCCTGAAACCTATAGCAGTAGCCATTGCACGGATTGAGGGAGACAATGCCATCCTGTCTGATGTTCAGACTCTGCTTGCAGATGTAAGAGAAGAAATCCGTACTGCCCTGCCCACTTCACTGTTGCTCCAAGCAAAGGAAACTGCAGTTCTGAAATACATCAAAAAGTGTGAAGACTTCTATCTTAAGCCCATACACGCCGCAGCATACATGTTGGACCCCAAGTATGCTGGCAAGAGCATCCTGTCTGGTGCAGAGATCAACAAGGCCTATGGTGTCATCACTACCGTGTCATCACTGCCATGTCTCACCACCTTGACCTGGATGAGGGCAAGGTTCTTGGCAGTCTGGCGAAGTACACTTCCAAGCAAGGGCTTTGGCATAGAGATGCAATATGGCAATCGTGCCAACATATCTCATCCGCCACCTGGTGGAAGGGACTTTGTGGATCTGAGGCTCTTTCCCGTTGCCTCCATTATCCTCCAAATCCAACATCAGCCGCCTCAGAGCGCAACAATGACCAAGTATAGATCTGGTACTAGGCTGGGGTAAAGAGTCTGAATATTGGACGCAATGAGAGGAGCTGCTCGCTGTCCCTCTAGCAGAAATGCTGAACAGCAGCAGTCTAGCTGGTCCAGTAATGCTACTACATGCATTACAGCGAACACACAGCCTATTATCTGCCAAGCTAGTGGTGCTTTAACCCAGAAGAATATTAGAAGTCAGCATAAGTGAGACAAAGTTTTTTAAAAACAACTATGATAGCAGCTCATAAATCTCGATAGCGGAGGTGCATTGCTCGGCTCCTCTGGGGCCGCAGTCCTGCTGATTACATCACCGTTGGCTTTTGACAACGGACTAATTTCTCCAGGTGTGTGAATTCTCCAGCCAATCTGTAGCCTCGACTTCCAGGGAGACAGGGAAACCAGCAGAATGCTGTGACCACTTGGCAAGCGTACAGTCATCATTAGGCTATAGCTTGTCTTGGGCATGAAGTTGTGTAATATACTGTGATCAGATGATATCTGTACATCCTGAATAATCTTGAGTTATCGCCGAGAGCAGAACCCCTTTATGAACAAGGTAGGTAAATGTTAATACACACCCTGTCTAGACTACATATTATCATGACATAACATAGTAGAGGAAAACACAGGCCTTTGGTCATGCATCAGAGACTGCATTGGAATAGTGACAGAGAAGGGGACGGACGGACGGTAGACGACAGAGAGATATGGGGGGGTGGTAGATGATTGAGAGGAACATTTTTACATCTCGCTAGAAATTCATAATGAAACGATCTTAGAGAAAAACATCCTCGCGTGCTACCTATATTCCCCCAATAGAATCCCCATGCTTTAACAATGACAGCTTCTCCATCCTAGAGGGGGAGATCAACCATTTCCAGTCTCAGGGAAATGTACTGTACTCATTTGTGGTGACCTAAATGCCAGAACTAAACAAGAGCACAACAACCTCAGCACACAGGGGGACAACCACCTACCTGGAGGGGACAGCTTCCCTCCCCAATAAGCCCCCCTTGACACAACTAAGACAACATAACCAACATAAATGGGTCATAATGGGTCATTCCTGCAGCTCTGTCGGACGCTGGGTATGTACAGTTGAAGTCGGAAGTATACATACATCTTAGCCAAATACATTTAAACTCAGTTGTTCACAATTCCTGACATTTAATCCTAGTAAAAATTCCCTGTCTTAGGTAAGTTAGGATCACCACTTTATTTTAAGAATGTGAAATGTCAGAATAATAGTAGAAAGAATGATTTCTTTCTTCATCACATTCCCAGTGAGTATGTAAACTTCCCGGTCAGAAGTTTACATACACTCAATTAGTATTTGGTAGCATTGCCTTTAAATTGTTTAACTTGGGTCAAACGTTTCAGGTAGCCTTCCACAAGCTTCCCACAATAAGTGGGGGGAATTCTTGGCCCATTCCTCCTGCCAGAGCTGGTGTAACTGAGT